>NW_022196897.1:60266705-60315595 GCF_008632895.1 Mastomys coucha
AAAAAAAAAAAAAAAAAAAAAGGTAAGTATAATAACCATAGCTGCTTTCTTGCTTCCTCAATTGGCTAATTGAAATGTTAGATGAAAAAAAAGTTGAAAATCTCAGTAACTTCTTTCAAGAATATTTCAAAACTTTTTGGAAAAACAGCTGAACTTTGTGATTAAGGGTTTAAATGGTTCAATTAATGATAACAATGCAGCACAATAAGATTCTAAAGAGCAGTTGAAACTAGGCATCTTAATAATTAGTTCTTGCTATTTGTAAATAAAGATAGATTTAGCACAGGGAACTGAAACAACTGTGTGGAGCAGAAAACAAAGGGAAGCCAGATCTGGTGAGCAGTCTATTATTAGAGTCTCCGCTGTTCTGTAGAAAGAACATAGCACAGTCACTAAGCGAACAGGCTCGCCTATACATTGTCACAGCAGTGCCTAGAGAGATATATTGAGATTCTGTATGTGTGTACCATGTGTACAGATGTGCCGGTGGAGGCCAAAGGTTGACATGGGATATCTTCTTCAGTTGCTCTCCACTTTTTTTTTTTTTTTTTTTTTGAGACGAGATCTCTCACTGAACCTATAGCTCACTACTTCACTAGGCTGGCTGGCCAGGAAGCCCCAGGGCATCTCCATCCTCCCAGCACTGGAGTTATAGGGACCTGCCACCATGTCTGGATTTTTACATGCCGGCTACCCACCCAAACTCAAGTCCTCATGCTTGGGCAACAAGCCCTTTACAGACTGAACCACCTCCCTGGTCCTAAATTACCCTTAGCCGTCTGTCGTAATAGATAGTTCATGAAGCTGAGGCAATGTAATTCCTTTTCACAAATTTATATACTGTGTGTATGCCTTTTATGTGTGTGGGTGTATTTATGTGTGTGGGTGCCCTGCTTGTATGTGTATCAGGTGCATGTAGTGTCCACGAAGGCCAGAAGAGGGAGGTGGATCCACCCTGAAATTGGAATCAGCTGCCATTAGGGTCCTGGAACTCAAACCCTGGTTGTCTAAAGAAGAGTCAATGCTGAGCCATTTCTCCAGGTAAAAAGAATCAAGTATCTAAAAATGACAAAAGACATTTAAAAATTTTAATTAGCAGCCCTGCAGTGGTGGCGCACGCCTTTAATCCCAGCACTTAGGAGGCAGAGGCAGGCAGATTTCTGAGTTCGAGGCCAGCCTGGTCTACAGAGTGAGTTCCAGGACAGCCACAGATATACAGAGAAACCCTGTCTCGAAATAAACCAAAAAAAATAAATAAATAAAAAATAAAAATGAAAAAAAAAATTAGCATTGAAATTGCATCATTATCATTATTGAAACATTACAGTAGAAATACTAATGCATACATTCTGAAGAATATATTACCACTTAAACTATTTTTCAGAACTACTCATTTTTACTTATTTTGGAAATATAAATGTATAACATTGTCCTGGTCCCAGGAATTTAACTCTTATATAAGGATTGAATTCGACATTTAAGCATGCACTAAGTACTTTGGGTAATAATGCAGTAAAATTATGTCAACTCCAAGGCTGACGAGCCAATAAGCTTAAGAACTATTAACTAAAAAGTATTTCCACTATAATGCTATGCCAATAATGATGCTATGTCCAAAAATGTTTATATTAGCTTACCTATATTTAGAACATTCAACCAAACTCATGGTTACTGAATAATTCCCAAATTCTTAAAAAATACTGTATATTAAAATGATTATGCTTAAACAGTAAGATATATTCACCTTATAATTTTTAACGGACTTAGATATTTTGCAAAATTTATTTTAAAAATATGTTCTAGGGATGTAGGATAGTTCAGTAGTAGAACAGTTACCTAGCTTGTAGAAGTTCTTAGCTTTGTTGCCCAGAATCATAAAAATTAATTATGATTTTACTGAGATCTTGAAAATATTAGGTAAACTTTATACAAAAGCTGAATGGAAAAAAAAAGCCTGAAGAAAAAACAATAATCTTTATCTTTTGACAGTAAAGTACAAAAATAACCTACATGCCATAGTAAGAAAATAATTTTTAATAATACCCAAATAGTCCTTTAAGTTGCAACAACTATACAAGCAAGGATTGATATTTAAAGGAAAAATATGTGCAACACAATGGATTGATTAAATAGACTTTTTGTTCTGAATCTAAAATTCCCAAATTAAATAAGCAAAACTTACAGTTTAGCTGTGATGAGAAGAATAAGTACCACAAAGGCGGACTTCTTCAGTCGCTTGATTTTTCCTACCATGGTCAGACCAAGATAAAACAGGGCTGATCCAGAGAAGGAATTTGCAAGCCCATCCAGAAAGTTTTCCATATACACAGGGATCTTTTTATCAAGAATAAAATTGAAGGCAATGCCAACAAAGACCATAAATACTATCGGGTTCTGTAACACACGTAGAAATCCAAGTCCCACGATTTTTGCTTTATTTTGAGAAGCATTTTGAGTGTCTTTTGACTTCTGGATTTCACAGAAGATAAACCCTATAGGGTTTAACATCATAAGAGATATTGGTGCCACCAAATAAATGTACTGGAGATATTCTGGGTATGTAGTTTGGTACAGAGCTTCAACTGTAAAACAAGAATATTGGTTTTTAAATATTACCACCAAATTACAGGAATATGTATTTAACATTTTCTTGTTAAATCAATGAAAACTAGTCTAATAGTGACAAATAACCCATTCAGTTATTTTTAGAAAAGCAAATTTTAGTAATAAAACTGACAAAGAAGAAACACTAGATTAAGTACCATCCAGTTTATAAGATAACATTCAACTTTAAATTATTTTTATTAAAATCATATCTATTTTCCCACACAGGAGCTTAAAGATGAACCTCAAAGAAAAGGCGAGTCTTTTTAAAAGAGCAATTCAAAGTAGAAATCTATAGGCATTGTGATAGCATCAAGATATCTGCTTGATCTCATGGACCGAGCAGCTTCACTGTGTGGTAAGGCAGGAGGAGTCAGATGGTAACTGAGCCAGGAACTAAAGCAACAGGGCAGGTGGTGGAGGTAGTCTACACTCTACAGGGAAAGATACAGAGATGCCAAACAGCTGACGGGAGCTGGGTCAGGGACACATGAATTAAGTCCAGGAGTTTCTAGTCAGTGTGTGAGCTATCAAGTTTCTATTTTCCAGATGTGATCTAGGATGTGGCCGTGTGAACTGGTAGCTGACAGGGAGGAAAGACTCACTGGAGATGAGGAGGCCAGGGAACTGAGAGGCCAGGGAATTAATTCAGTGGGAACCCGAGGAGGATACTACCTCAAGTGAGCAAGGAGAACTTCATAAGGAAGATGAGAGTCAGCCAGTTAAGTGTGATGGAAGAAATGGCTAGCATGGAGTGGTGACCAAGTCAGACTATAGAAACTTTAATAGCTGTCAGCAAGAAGGCAGAGAGTAACACCCTACAATAGTACCAGGTAGCTATGAGGAAGAAGGTGCCAGTCGTACCTACCCTTGCTTATGAGGCACATCAGCTATGAGAAAAATGAAAGCAAAAAAAAAAAAAAAAAAAAAAAAAAAAAAAAAAAGAAGCTTCCAGGCAAGACCAGAACCTATGTAAAGAAGGAGAGGGAGCTGGAGCTGGGAAGTATTTGGGAGGGGAACAGTATGCAGTCGAACACTAAGTATCTAACTCTTGCAAATGTAACTACTCAGGGGGGCCAGGCGGTGGTGGCGCATGTCTTTAATCCCAGCACTTGGGAGGCAAAGGCAGAGGCAGGCAGATTTCTGAGCTTGAGGCCAGCCTGGTCTACAGCCTGAGTTTCAGGACAGCCGGGGCTACACAGAGAAATCCTGTCTCGAAAAGACCAACAAAACAAAATGTAACTACTCGTTCCTAAGATAACAAAAGCATCATTTTTTTTTTTCTTGGCATGTCCCCAATGAGCCTGCTACTTTCTGAAAAATGGTGCTAGAGAAGTATGAGATTTACAAGAAATGGCAGGTTGCAGAGCACACCTGCTATATTTTGTGGGTGATTTAAAAGGCCTTTGGGGGTTTAAGAGGAACTTGAGTATGACAGAAGAGGGAAGTAAGTAAATGCTGGGATCCCAGGTCTAGCAGTTCTAGGTGAAGACTGAAGGACTGGCCTGTGGTGGAGCAAGGTAAAGCTGCTGAGTTCACAACTTGGTCTTCAGCCTTGATTTGCACACAGAGCTTGAGCCTCTCCAGCTGGAAGTACACAGAGCTCATTCATAATGGATGTGAGGTTGAGACAGAAAGATAAAATGAACTGCTGCAATTATTCCAAGAGTGGAGGCAATCATGTGAAAATGATGTAGATCGAGTTTCTTAATTTACATTAAGGTAAAGTGACACAGGCCGGGAAATATTTGTTTACCTACTTGGGATTCAGTTAATGTCAAGCACATGTCCCGTTAAAGTTATGTAATCAATTATATAACCTCAGACATTTACCTTGATCGCATTAGCTACTTTTACTTTTTTTAAGGTTCAAATATTTTTTTTTTCTCGCAGCTAAGCACACACATAGGTCTGTAATATTTCCAAGACAGAGCAGAGGTTAAACTCATGGGATTGCATAAAACTTCATCAGTTCTCTTCACTGATTTTAAGGTAGATGCATTGGCTTTATGGCTCGATGGCTGGGTTTCCTGTTTTCTCATGCTTTCCTTGCTTAAGTGAAAAGCCATCTTGGTAATCATTCTTAGGTAGGTACAGTTCTCCTTCCATATCCCATCTCTAGGAAAAGGGTTCTGTACCTGCCCACCACTTAAGTTTTCTAAGTGGAGTATCTACTTGGGGGAATGCCTTGTGGTTTTAGTCTGGTTTTAAGAATTTTTCCTAAGTGGCCACAATGCAATGCAAAGGTGTTTTCTGGGGGCAACCTCCATCTCCAATTCCACACTTTCCTCAAAGCCCTGATAAAGATTGATCACTTGAGGGGGGGGGAGTAAAAACAGAAAAAAAAAAAAGATTGATCACTTGTGTCCAGAAATTTCCTTTCCAGGCACATGGCTGACTACTACTACATAATGAACTAATTCTTATTCTCCCTCTCTCTCTCCCTCTCTCCCTCTCTCTCTTTCTCTTTCTCTCTGCTATTGTTAGGCAGTCATCAAATACAGCAGCACTCCCTCTCCCACATGAAGTGTGACAGCTTGAAAGAAAAGGACAGAGACCATAACCTGTACCATTCTTTACAGTGCATTACTGTTCTGTCTTACTGGTTATTGTGAAGCTCTTAATGTATCTTGTTTATACATTAGACTTGATTATAGCTATGTATAGTGTAAACTTTATTGTATATATAATACATATTTATATATAATTGAGACTCTCATCACTTGAATGCTGAGGCAAGAGTTGTTGCTGGGAGTTCAAGGCCTATTATATAGAGGACTCAGAAGGAGGATCTTGAACAAGCTCCTGTCAGATACGGAAGACCATTGTCCTTCCTTTCTTTTCAGGGTCTTTCCTATTTTCTCCTCTTGGTTCTTTTAATGAGCACAGCCAATCCTCTTATTTATCCAACACATCTTTTACTGCTCCATAAAGTGAAGACTCCATCTGCCAGACCCATATCATAGGCACAGCAGACCAACACTACATGCATAATTATAAGATCCACTTGCTGATCATGCCTTCACTCTCTGGCTCCTTGAAATTATTTGTTCCTTACTGAAATTTGCCTACTATTTGAGGCTAGTCTCTTGTGGACTCCTTCTACCAACTCTTCAACCTACATAATTAAATCTCACCCTCTCTAGAAATCTCTGATACTCTGTTTAGTATCCATGCTACCTCAAGAAACTGAAAGCATCATTTCATAATCCACAGACTCCACCAGGACAGTGAGGCACAAATCTGTTGGACAGGGTTAACTGTGAATGCTAAGGGCTTCAGATATAGTAAAAATGTATTTTGCATCATATAATAATGTATATCTGCTACTGGTTAACCTCTTTTTGGTTCCATATTTTATTTTAAAAGTTATCAACTTAGTTGGCCTTTTTTGATGCATGTGTGTGTGTATGTGTAGGTCAGAGGTGTTGCCGAGGGTCTTTCTCAATCACTCCTCAGTGTACTCTTTTAAACAAAGTCTCTCTCTGAACCTGAAGCTCACTGATTCAGCTAGACCAGCTATCAGCAACCTCCTCCAGGGATCTTTGTCTCTGCCTCTCCAGCACTAGGATTTTTCATTCACGCTGGGCTCATGCTTACAGAACAAGCACTTCACCAGCTATCATTCTAGCTCCTAATTTTGTTGTTTGATACAGAATCTCACACTGTAGCCGATGCCAGCTTTGAACTCCCAACAGTCCTCTTGCTTCCACCTCCTGAATGACGAGATTACCAATTCATTTTAAATTGGCAGATAAAAATGATATGTGTTATATAATACATGTCATTCTGAAATTTATCCATTTCAGAATGGTTAAATTGAGCTCACCAGCATACATATTTTCTTATATAATTCTTTATGATGTGGAATCTTACATTGTTATTAACTGTATTCACTATTTGTGTAATAGTTCTCTGGAAATCATTCTTCCTATCTAACTGAAATTTCATTTTTTTCCTTTTTCCACATCGTGAATATTTATAATACAGGTTACAATTAGAGCCTTTTAACTCAGCTGAATGAATGCATAAGGGCAAAAGAAGTAATGTCTACTGGGAGAGCAAATAATTGTGATTAAATAAATACTTATTAAATTCCTAGAGAAAAGGGGTTCAACATGGGAATTTTAGTCTCTTTTGCCTCTCATTTCCATAATTACTTAACATTCCATCTTTATAAACTGTCAGTGATTTCCTTTGTTAGCAACCTGAAGACAATCTCTCCAGTTGGAAAGGAAAATACCCATGAATACAGTGACCTATAGCAACTAAAATTAGATTTATAATCACGACATCAACTATTAGGTCCTAATTAATTAATGATTATAAATAAGGCTCTTAGAGGGAGGGGGAATCCCATTATGAGGAGTTATTATATAGCTTGGAAGAACTAAGATAAAATTAGCCACCCGCTGTGTCTCCCATTTTGATTTCTGCAGGGTTTCAATCTCTAGCAAATAACACAAAGGCTCTGACAGGATCATTCCATTATTTAGTGGCATATAGTTAAAGGCTTCATCTCCTTTCTGTTTACAGCTTGAGCACTAGAGCATAATTATGATTAGTCAGAGTACTTATGCTATCAGCATTGTTTGAAGAATAAATTATAGGACTTAACTATGCCCTATTAGTATATTTTAATGACAGAGGCAGGGAGCCCATTCTGATCTGCTGACATCAGCATTTTATTTTAGCAGATTCTTGGTTTCTCCTCATACTTGGATTGTTAAAAGTACCTTTGAAAAGAACTGTCCCAAAAGACAGTATACTCTTTTTTTTAGTCTGTAATTCATTTGACTTTGATGTAAAAACTACACAGTAATGTAACACTGTTTATTTTCTATATACCGTAGTCCCAGTATACAGAAAAGATATATAGCCATCATTTTGTCTTTATTCACTAACTTATCTGACTTCACTCCATGACAGCATTTCCCAAGTCACCTGTAAACTGGGAAGATGAAGAGTCAATGCAGCCTTAAGAAGGATTTTCTTCTAATTCATTCTCAATACTCTTCTATGAACACAACAGTGGGAACTCCTAGAACAGGTTGTAAAACAAAGCAAAAGAAAGGCCTCTCTGATGACTGTCTTCTCTGCTCACCATGAGCAGAGTGAAAGACAGATGGACACAGATGGAATTAACAAATGTGCCATTAGGGAGAAGACACTTAGCATGGTGTTCTGGAGCACATCTTCCGTTTTACAAGCAGATGAGAAACCTGTCTATATGACCAGCTTTTAATAAAGGGACACTCCACAGCCTGATGTTACAAGAGTTCTTATCTGTGAGTAATGCAGACAGCAAAAATCATAACCCCAAATTGACCAACACATTCATCAAGGCAATTTGGGTTGCTATACTGCTAGGAACCTGATTATTACCAATTTACTGATATAATGTGGCATGTAAGAAAACCTGTGATAAAAATAGTTTGGCATATATATTTAATTTGAAAAATGTCTTAATAGAGAAAGTAATTTATCCAGTAGCTTCTTTCCACTTCTGTTCCCCCCTCCCCCCCCCACTTTTGGGCTCACACAGCTGTGTGTGTATCCAGAGGCTAGAGGAGGCTGTCTGAAGACTTTCTCCATCTCTCTCTGCCTCATATGAGAGACAGGTCTCCCACTGAACTTGAAGCTTGTTTCAGTTAGGCTGATTGGCCAGTGAGCTCCAAGGCCTGCCTCTCCTCACTCCCAGCATTAGGGTTATAGGTAGGAAAGGCCGGCCTGACTCTCTTTTTTTTTTTTTTTTTTTTTTTCTTTTTTCCAAGCTGGTAAAGAAAAGCTTTTATTATGAGCGAAGAAACACACACATAAAGCAAGCACACGGAGTACAAGACCTTTCATAAAGCAGAGGAGGGCTTCAGGAGGCCCACGCCCTCCTGCCTGCCTTTTATGTGCATGCTAGAGGCTTGAATTCAGGTCCTCTTGCTTTTGCAGCAAACATTCTTACTAAGTTACCCCCCTACCCCCCTCCTGGACATAGTTTTAAGGACTAAAACATCTGATTCTATCTGAAACTGCTAAATTTACAAAGGTTGGTTGGGTCTTCTAAGATAGGCTTAGCCTGTTATGTAACTGTGTGGCATTAAAGAGCATCTGGGATACAGAGCCAGAAGGCCTAGAGCTGGGTCTCGGGCACAGTCAGCTGCGTGACCCTAAGGCAACCCTGTAACCCTGTCTCCTTATTTGAGAGGGATGATATATGCCCTATTCAAATAATAAAGTCCCCTGTAAACTATAAAGTTACCAATGTTAGTTCTCTTTCTGAGCTCATTAGTTTATAAAGGCATGAAACTATACACGTCTAGCTCAAGTCTAAATTAAGAACAATATTTACTAAATACTTAATCAACATTGTGGCCATGAGCCACTTCTGGAGTCTTTATACTACAAATCCTTGACCAGACTACATTCTTGGTTCTCTTAAGGAGATGAACAAACATTAACCTCTGCTGTGAAATTTCAATTTAAAGTTTAGTAAAGGAATACCTACAGAGCTTCTATTTATAGACTAATTTCCTGGGAGCCTTGTATTCCTCCCTCTCTGCCCCTTGCTTTAACTCAGTGTTATCTGATCTCTTTGGTATTTTTCTCCATGGCTAAGATGGGAAAAGGTGAAAAAGCAAAGTTCTCTACAATCTTTTCGGCGCGGGCGGTGAACTGACTTGGGGGAGGAGGATGGGATAAGCCAAGGAGGCCTGAGAGTTCACCGTAGGTTTTGACTGTACAGTGTCTCATCCCGCTGAATCTCTGCTCATACTACGCATCATCAGAGAAGCCTGAAGCCAGCACTCGGCCAAGCACCTTCTCCCCCAGCACTCGGCCACGCACCTTCTCCCCCAGCACTCGGCCACGCACCTTCTCCCCCAGCACTCGGCCACGCACCTTTTCCTCTTGTCGACAGGAGATACTTATTTTTCTGGCCCCTGCTGACAATGACTAGGATCTTAGTTCAATCTTATAACTTGATTTTTTTTTTTTCACTAAAGTATAAATTCAGTGTGTTTGAGAATGCTGTTCGCAGGTCTGTGCCTAGCAGCTGGCTCAGTCACTGGCATGTAGCACTCTCCTATGAGCAACCAAATGGGGACAGGCCCAGAAGTCCCATACCATGCTGCACCGTTAAAATACACACAACTTGCATTTTTAAATATGAAAAAGTTGTTTCTAGGAATGGTGGTATGTTCCAAAAAGCAGAGTATATTTCCTCTCAAGAAACCTCAGCCTCCCAAATTAGTGTGTTTATTGTTTTAGAAGAAAACATAAAAGTCAGCTGCGGACACAACTGCAGATATGGCAGTGTCCTTGGCAGCTCTGACCTTCAATTAATAAGAACTTAACTTCAATATAATACGCTAAAAACTTCAACAACTAGCTCACAAACAAATTCTAGTATACAAATTATCTGTGTTCTAGAGCACAGGAATAAGAATGGTGTGGGGAAAAGCCACTTATAAATCCCCCTGCTGACAGGTAGTGATGGCACCTTTTAGGAACATAAGATTTTATTCTTAAACATAATTTAAATCAGATTGTGATCCCTTCTAGGAATTAGATGTCTTTACATGAGATAATTGAGAAGAGATACAATACTATTAGAAAGATTACCCCCTAAGGTATTAGGATATGGTCACTTATTTTAGATAGATAATTAAGTAGTCCTTAGACTCTGAAATTAAAAAAGTATGTTCTAATTTAAGTCAGCTTTAAGAAAAAATAATGGGTGAGTCGGGAGGCCCTGGGAGGAGTTGGGGGAGGGGAAATTGTAATCAGAATATATTATGTAAAAATATACTAATATAGTTTTAAATAACTAACATAAAACACTAACAGATGCTTAGATAAATCAAAAGCATATGTTACCACATACAATGCTTGAATATTTTTTAAAATTAAAGAAGAGAAATAACTTACCTATAGGGTATCCCAAAGCAAAGTCATTACTTTGTGTAGCAAAAATAGGGAAGAGTCCAGCTTTGCTAAATCGACTCTCAGGACTGGCAACCAATAAGGTTAATACACATACAATGAAAAATACAGAGGCTTTGCCAATCAAGATACTGTATAGAAAAGCCCAATCCACATTGGAAAAATTAAGCACAACCATGTTTTTGAATAATAAAGCTGGAAGGGCAAATCTGGAGACAAAATTCCCCAGTCCTTTGGCCTGTGTTGATGTTATGACATTGGCCCTTCCCGCTATGTAGCCACAAAGGACTATGCCAAAGCACTCTAGTAAGGCTGGGAAAAGCCTGGTTATTGACATTGAAGGTGGGTCATTGGTGGAATTAAATCCATGAGTGGCAGACAAAGTCTCATTCATATTAACAGCAAAAGTTGAGTTCTTTGCTGAGAAATAAGAATCCATTTTCTCTCTCCCTCCACTTCCAAACTGGTCTCTGCAAAAAGAAGAAGAGAAAACTCAGTGTTATGACCAACCAGAGTTTAGACTGAACTAGACCGTGGCAAGCCTGGACTTACTCATAGGTTAAATGACCAAATAAGTGTCCATGCTCTCTTCAATCTCCACCAGGGGGAAAATACAATGAAAAAGGGGAGAGGAAGTTACCTCATTCTCAAAGGTAAATCAGCACAAAATATTTATGCTACCTTTCTATTTTTGGAGTCAGACATTCGTAAAATAAGATCCACAAACACTACAGCTGCCGTGATGATGCCCGGTAGTTCTCTCCAGGGACCCACAATCCACCTCAATCTGTTGGACAAGAGGAAAAGGCCCACAGGGTGCAAAGAACCCACTTGCACCCAGATTCTCAGACAGGAGTTCTCAGGGATAGTTTGAGAAGTCACACTGGAACCAGACAGTCCCTTCCAGCCAGAAGCCATGCTTGAGCATAAGGGAGAATCATGGTACGGTATGACTTACCAACTTTGAACCCAAAACTTAAGTTTTTGTGCTTCACTTTATCATCTGTGAGGTGCCAATGTCAGTACCTACTTCAAGTTGAGTTCTTACAATCTAATCACAGCCAACACATGGTAATCACTTATCCAAGCTGAATATGGCTTTTGGTGGAGTATGAAGGAGCCTATGAAAGAAAAAAATGATGGAAAAATGTCAGTCCACCAGCTTTCTCTTAGTTCCTTTTATGTAAGCACGCACATTGGCCTAAAGTCCCTTGGTGCTACAGGGAACTCAGCTTACGGAGTCCCCTCTAAAAGGCTCTCTACCATTTGCATTGCCCATGTAATTAGCACCTACCCATCCCCCAAACAACCATATGGTTCAGGAACCATTGCATCGGGTGAGGTTTCTTTAATCACACAGTTAGGCATGATTTGTTCACAAATAAAATCACGATCCTTCTCTTTAGTCTTTTTTCTCAGTTTGCTTATCCCAAGGCCTTCAAACAACTGACTTATGCCTGCCTCCGATACCAGGTTTTAAATGTCACAGTAGCAACATTTTTACACACTCTTGTGTTCCTAATATCTAGCACAATACCTGGTACATAGGAAGCACTAGGGGAAAAAAAACTTGATATTTAACATTTTTCATGAAATTCGTTAAATAACAACCTGTTCTTAAATCAGCTTTCTCTCTCCCTGTCCATTCCCTCTTAGGTATTATCTAGTTTATGAGTGGATTATCTTTCTTCTCTACATGATAAATGTTTTTCACATCAGTAACAGCCCCCAAAATACAAACTGTATTCTAACATTCTAAAGCTGTTCATGAGATTTTTAAAGAGCAAGTTCTGTGTGCTAATATGGCAACTGTCACACTCCCCTCCTCTTGCTGCCAGAGACACAATGAACACAAACTTTAGATAATCCTGAGGTGATCTGGCTTTCATTAGACATTTGAAATTAATATGGCAGCAATTGCCAATTTCTAAGTTCTTGTTCTAGGTTTACCATCTAAAGTAGTCTTATATAAGATGGGAGAAAAAAATCTGGTATAACTGACAATGCTTGGGTTAAGTTCTCAAACACCCACACCACCTTCAAAAGACTTGGGTGGCAGACCAAAGATTAACTAATACACAGGGCTGTGTAAGAGAATATTCCCTGGGTTGCTTTCTATAAACCAAACCCTTTTAAAACCTTCTACTTAATTGAGATTAAGACAAGTATTTCCTTTTTTCTACCAGGATTAAGCAGGAGTGGTCAAGAGAAACAAATCCTACAAAGTTCACAAACCTGTACTTTCCAAATAAGCACCGAATTATACTGATACACACATCAGGTTCTGGCTGGTACACATAGCCAGGTTTTGGTTGGGACACACAGTCATCCTTGAAGGAGCTGGTCAATAATCAGACTTCAAGTATTAAAACATTGGAGCCCTTAAGAAATGTGTCCTTAGAAAGGTAGTAGGAAAGGGGGTGAGAAACTGGTCCAGCCTTTTCCAAAGTTCCCTCTATTTCTTTCCTTGAATAACTCACAATCCTTATTTTTGTTTGCTTGGATATCTCACAATCCCATATTTGGACAACATAAGAAAAACAATGTAGCCATATGTGTGTGTGTGTGTGTGTGTGTGTGTGTGTGTGAATGTGCTCGAGTACGCACGCACACAGAAGTACATGCATGCTTAAACAGCAATCTTAATTAACAATAGTTAGAAGGAAAAGTATAGTAGACTTTGAGCCTTAACATTTATCAACTCTTTGGGTCAATTACCTTGCCTCCCTGAGTCAGTTTCCTTAACTGTAAAATGAGTGGAAAAACTCCTTAGAGAAACACTGTATGAAAAAGATGTTCTATGCACAACTCATCAGAGTGGGCCTTCATGAAATGGCAGCAGTAGTCCTAGTGTCAAGTGTAGTGCCCATGCTGGAAACCCAGTCCTGGGAGACAGAAGTAGGAGGATCACAAGTTCAAAGGTAACTGGGGCTGCATTGAGACGCTGTTTCAAAAAACAAACAAACAACCTACACAGAACAAACCAAAGAGGGTAAGAGAGGTGGGTAGAGAGACTGCAGACCTAATGATAATGATTAAAATGGTAACAGGGTAAATAGCATTCATTGTCCTCAGTAGCTATACAAACATGCCTGATAGTAAAGATCCTCAATAACAGACATACTAGATATTCCACAGGGTTACCAGTTTAGGACGTGGTCTACAGTTACCAGCCTCTGTTTCATACCCAGAAATTGAGAGTTGAATTGAGTTTGATCTTAAGTGGCTTTTTACAGTGAACAAAGAGCTCTTCGCAGTGATGGCCAAGAGGTTTAACAACTCTCAGGTTCAACTTTCAATTAATTAAAAAATTAAATGAAACTTTTAAAAGTAACTGCCCTTTCCCCCTTTTAATTTTTCCAGTATTATAAACAGTTCCTGAGGCAAATGAAAATTAAAACGACTTCTAGTCTGAAATAATGTCACACACCTGTAATCGCAGCACTAGAGTGAGGCAGAGGCAGGAAGACCATGAGTTCAAGTCCAGCTGCAAAGAAAAGCCAGCCAGGACTTAAATTAGCAGCTGTCTCAAAATAAGGAAGGGGGGGAAAAAACAAAAAATAACTCTAAAGTTTTATCTCATACCATTTTAAACATGAAGAAACAAAACAAAACGAAAAACCGCTTCCTATGCACATTTTAAGATTAACAAGAACCACAACAAAGGAAGTTTAAAAAAAATGTCGCCCAGTCCTTTAATCTACAAAAGCAAGGCTTGTTAAATGTTGTTCTATCACTGCAAAAGCCAGTTCTCTGAGGCAGACACTAGAAAACGAAGTATACAAACTGTCTAGTCGCATTATATATGACAGATAACATCACCAAAGCACTGAAACTGTAGGTTAATTGCTACTAAGTTAAAATGTGATGCAATGTTAACTTGAAAGAAAAGGCTTTAAACTGAGGCAGTTCTCTTCTCAAACACTACTATCCTTTCTACAGGAGAAAAGCCTAATGCCTTGCGGCACTATAAAAGCACTCTTCAACATCAACAGGCACTCCATTCACTGCCTTTCCCCTTGTCTATCTGCAGGGACAGACTTTGGCCCGCCAAGATAAAGAGTGCAGAGTCCCTAACCAAATAGATGATCCCGAGGGCAGCTGACACCCGTGGAAGTGGAAAGCCAGGGTATGGGAGTCACAACGCCAGGTGCTCCGTAAAGAAGTAAGGGAGAAATTTTGGCGCAAAGCACCAGGAGGGGCAGACACTAAGGCCACCTTGGGATAAAGTAAAAAGTCCGAGATGACAGTGTGAGCGCACGTGCAACGGGGTGCTCCACACTCTGGGGACCGCAGCTCTAGCACCAGAGGGGACAAGTCCTCCCTGGTGAGCAGACCATCTCCAGTGTTCCCGCAGGTTTCAGGCGCAAGCTCTGCGGAGCAGAGGAGGACAGGCGCAGCAGACTGCCGAGGCGCCAGGGCAGCCTGGCGCTGCCCACTGGTCCGGAACCCAGGGGCAGGGTCCGTTGCAAACGCAACCGGGTCTCACCTCACTTGCTAGGTCTGCAACTCCGGCTGCAAGGAGAAGGGAAGCCAGTGCTCGCAGAGGGCCAAGCAGCGAGCACACCACTGTCATCTCCCGCCCGGAGCCCTCTTCTAGCGGCTGTGCTAGCGCCAGATGCCCAACCACGTTTGTAGAAAGGGAGGGGTGAGCCGCTGCGGTCCTGTCAGCTACCTTAGGGCGTCTGAGGCCCGGTGCCTCCTCCCCGCCTCCGCCCCGCCTTCAGGCCCCGCCCCTGGCCTAGAGGTCAGAGAAGCGGGTCTTCACTCTGCCATGAGGCCCCGCCCCCAGGCTCGGGACATGGCTCCGCCCCGCCCCAGGCCCCGCCTCCAGCGTGGGGGTCCGCGTTTCAAATCTCCACCCCGCCGTCAGGCCACACCCCAAGCTCCAGGGAAACACTGCACTTCGCCCTAGGGCTCCGCCCTAAGGCCGCGCCCCTAGCCAGAAGGCCGGAGTGCGAGTCTCCTCCTTGCCTTTAGGCCCCGCCTCCAAGGACTGGCGACATCGCTCCGCCCCACGATGCCCGAGCCCCGCCCACACAGCCCGGTCCAAGCCCTCAGGCTTCGCCTACGCCTATGCCACTTGGCTGCCGGTCTCCCCATAGCTGTACTTCCAGCTTTTCTCCTCCCACAAAATGGCTGCCGGGATGGAGATTGGCAGTATTGGTTTCCTCCGCCTCTGCTCAGACTCAGGGAGGCCTGTCATCCTTTCGGTTAACCTCAGCCTCCTGTAATCCTGTCAATTCCCCTCTTGGTTAGCCTCGTCATTTATAGAGTTATACAAGCAAGGATGTGAATTCAAACCCTGCCTTCTACCTCTCCCAAACTAGCATGATCTCGACCTTCCTAAATCAAAAGAGGTTAAAATATAAGCTTTAGTTGTATGCTTGATTTAGAATACATTGCCAGCGGTGTCTGCTTCTATTTCTATTGTGGAGGAACTCTGGCCGTATTCTCTTAGCTTACTGACAGGAATCTCCCAGTATTCTCAAAAATCTACTGGGGCTTCTTGAAGTCAATGTGTGAAAATGAAGAGACTTTCTGAAACAAAATTATTTCTAATTTAAAGCCTGATCTCAGTGGTTTTGTAAGTATTTCCTTTTTTTAATTAATTAATTTATTTTATGTATATGAGTACACACTGTAGCTGTACAGGTGGTTGTGAGCCTTCATCTGGTTGTTGGGAATTGAATTTAGGACCTCTGCTCGCTCAGTCCCTGTTTGCTCTGGCCCAAAGATTTACTTAATATTATACATAGATATACTGTAGCTGATTTCAGACACACCAGAAGAGGGTGTCAGATCTCATTATGGGTGGTTGTGAGCCACCATGTGTTGCTGGGATTCGAACTCAGGACCTTCGGAAGAGCAGTCGGTGCTCTTACCCACTGAGCCATCTCTCCAGCCCTGTAAGTATTTCTTAAAAAGAAATCTTGCTTTGCAAATTTTACTGTTTTGTCTGGCCACAACCATGTCCTATTAACCTGTGCAGTTTTAGTACAAAGTACAATACTATTTGTACCTTTAAATTAAATTACTGTATGGTTTACTAAGAAAATAAAAGCCAAGAGCTGGCTTAAGGATTTGAAGCTTATGGGAAGGTGAGCAGAATTGAAACTATTTTTTTAAATGTAGCCTACTCCCTTTTGGTTCATTCTTTGTCTTTCTGACTTTTAACTATTAACCTAACTACTTAAAAAAAATCAATATATCTGTTATCTCAAGGCTAAATGGATTTCTGCTTAGAAACTATGAAGATTAGTTAAACTAAATATTTAGTGAACTTTGACTTTTAAAAGATTATTGAAAGATAGGCCTAGAAAGGAAAGTTAAGGCCAACCTGTAGGAGTTCCTTGTGTTAGCTTAGCTTAGCTTATCCTCTGATCACACAGTAAGATTGGTACAATTTCCTCACACTGGAACATGCCAGTGGATTTTGTGCTATATGATCTGGAAGCTTTCCCAGGATAAGTGGAGAGATGAAAGGCAGGAAAAATGGCATGGTGACTTTGGGACTAGCAAAGACAAGGAATAACCAACTCTGAGCCAATGGCAGTACAAATGGAGTAAGTTTGAGAGGTATTACAGAAGAACTGTAGAGCCAGACAGCTGAGAGAGGTAAAGAAGAGGAGGTGGGGAATGTTAAGCATGTCCTCATCCACTAAAATAAAGAGAAAGAAGCCAGATAAAGAGTTTCTAATAGATTTTCCAGCTCTGGAAATTCTGCTATCTGGAAGTGAAGAACTATTTTAATGCACTTACAAAAGAGGAAGGGGTTACAAAGAGTGAATTTGCTTCTAGACCTACCTAAAATCGGAAACCCTGAGGCATTTTCTATAACAATTTCTTGGCGTTATCCTTCCTTCTGTCTGAGGCCCTGGGAGTTTAGACATTTGATTAAAATCTCCAGGCTTCAGATTCCACTCGTGGAGGAAAGAATGAAAGCACTTCAGTGTTCTGTGAGCTGACAGTTCTTAAATAGGTATCAGCACACGTACATATGAGTGCTCATAGTTACGTCAACAATCCATTGCTTTACACTTGATACGTCAGTGCCTGCTTATAGTTAGCTCTCTCACTTTTCTGCTTATTCATTCAATCTGAGTTATGATTAGACTTTGAAAATAAAACTCAAAAAAAAAAAAAAAACCCGAAGTCTATAATAAGTCATAAGGTACTTTCTTTGGTTATACAGAAATGGTGAATAAGACTTAATAATTACTCTTTTATTCAACTACTGTTTGTAAAAACAGGTAAGCTTGAAAGCCCACCAAAACCTAGAACAATTTAGGAACATTGACACAGTGTGGCTTATAAACTTAGAGAAGGCAAAGGCCTGCACTTGTAATCTTTTTATCCTTAGAGCTGAGACAAGTGCTTTCTTTGACATATGATAGGCATTCTATAAATGGCTTTTGAATGGCTGAATAAATTATAATTGCCTCCCTTGCCTACCAGCTAACCAGGAGGTTGCAGTGTTCTATTCAGTGTGAGTTCCTTGCTATAAAGAACTGTCATGTAGCTATTTCACTTCAGTAACTGATTTCTCCTTTTTCCCAGCTTTCCACTTGGCTTAATTTTGTAGCTTAATTTTAATATGCATCTAAATGGATTACTTCTTTGTCGTAAATACTAACTTAACTTAATTTCAGGTCGTTTTAAGGCCATGAAAATTATCTCTGCCTAGGCTTACAGGTATGCATGCTTTCCGGAGCACCTAAGATATCATTGTTTCTCCTCTCCCTTTCCAGGGGTACTGAAATACACAAAAGCAATGAGAGGAGGTGGAGCCTGACCATCTCACCGGACTATTGATTTGATTATTGACCTCCAGTAAGGCTCAAGTCTGAATAAAGAAGGGGGACCATTGTCTGCACCAGCATTTATAAAGTCAAGCGGAAAAACCATGAAAACAGAATCAGGTTGTGAAACTTCAAGTAAAACCAGTGAATTAGATTAAGACAGGATACAGAAACCATAAAGTAGAAAGTCTGGGGGCACAGACAGTCTGTTTCAAGACTTAGTTTCTCCATACTTGTGGCTTTTTTTTTTTTTTTGACCACTTTATTTTGAAAGAACGCAAAAAAGAAAGAGATGTGCTTGCCTCCTCTTCGAGCCTGCAAGGGAACCCGCTGACTAATTTAACAGGCAGTTTCAAAAGACAGAATCTGCACAAAGCACTTTTAAATTCAGGTGGTGTCTAAGATTGGACACTAAATCTAACCACTTTTGTATACCAGAAAGAGGAAGTGAAGAAAACTTTGGATTTTTACCTTTACTTTGGAGTAACAAGATTTATTTTTAAGCTTTTATTTGTCAGCTTCTAGGTAGAACACTGGGGCAAATAACACAAGGAAGGAAAAGGAAAAAGAGATGGGGGGAAAGGTAGATTTCATATCCTGGAATCTACTTATTTACTTATATCCCTGGAAGGATTCACCTAGCCAAGACTGTCAAGAATACACTTTAGGGGGCCTAGTCTCCTCTGTAGGAAGGAAGGGGCAGGTCCTTCCCTTCTCTTGTATGGATGTCCACGTTGCTCTCACCATACATTTGTGCATCATTGTATGCCATGACTTGCCATACAACAAGCACTTGATATATACTTGCTGGCATTCTGACTCTTGGGGTATAGAGAGTCATTTAAAAATGGAAATACCTGGGCTGGCAAGATGGCTCAGTGGGTAAGAGCACCAACTGCTCTTCTGAAGGTCCTGAGTTCAAATCCCAGCAACCACATGGTGGCTCACAACCATCTGTAATGAGATCTGATGCCCTCTTCTGGTGTGTCTGAAGACAGTTACAGTGTACTTATGTATAATAATAAATAAATCTTTAAAAAAAAAAAAAAGGAAATGCCTGCTCTTTTGTGGACTGCCTTCTTCACTGGAAATGAAAGTAGCAAAGGGGGAGTTATCTAAACTTAACTCTCTGTTTGGTAGAAGAGTAACCAGATGGTTTTTGGGGACTGAGAGTTGCTGGGACAATAAATAAGAACTCATTATCGGCTGTGACACAGAATAAATATGATGACCAAATCTGTTGTGGAACTCTGTTCTCTGCTTATGACAATGCCTGTCTCAAAACCAGAGAAGATACGATTGCCCATATCTTCACTATATTGAGCTCTTAACATTCTCTGGCAAAAGGAGTGGGCGGAAGGGTCATTGACCCTCACCTGAGATCAGAGCCATGCCCCTGGTCCTGGACCTCTCCCACTCCCAGCTGAATATAATCTTACCCAACTGCACAGTCCTAAAAAGGTGCTAGAAAATAGAGGTGGATGGTTAACTGAAAACAGCATTCCATAAATGTAGCTTTAGAAGTTTGTCACTCATATTATGCTGAGAATTTGGGATGCTGTTTATCTTTAAATCACACACAGAGGGAACCATGGAGTTGGCCTGGCCTTGATATCTTGAGATCATAGATTTTCCAGGGTAGAATCTGTGGCTCCTGGAGCACTAGAGGCCTTTCAGTTTTTGAGAAACTCCCTCAGGCAGCGAAGTGTTCATGCCGTTTTTTGTTTTTCTGTATGTTCTTTTTATAGTCAAGGAAGCATGGAAGCTTGATGGGACAGTTCCTCTTAGACATTAATCTTGTGCATCCTGCGAACATCATTGGATCCTGGTAGCTACAACTGTATTGATCCTGGCAATCACCACTCCATTCTGTTTCTGATAAAGGTATAGAAAGTCTGATTGCTCTCAATAAAGTTGCTATAGCTTAAGTTTGCTGTGGATCTTCCAAATGGCCTGATTTAATTTGTCGAAGCCTTATCAGATGACCTTGGGGCAGTAGGTAAACATGGGCACTTACAAGCCCAGATTCCAATAAAATGGAGACCTCTTTCCCTTTCCCTTCACCTATTCAGCATGAGTGTTTTGAGTATAGAGAGAACCACCACTTTCCTACTCTGTCCAAAGTTCTTTTGCTCCTGTGGGAAGACCAAAGCCACGAAGGGAGCCTAACTATTACACAGAGCCTAACCTATGAGGAGACTGGAGAAAGGAGTGTTTTCATGAACTAGATAGATACCCCAAGTGGTAGGGCACATCATCGAAAATCATTCCAAAGCAACTCAAGAGAAGTCTCTTCTCTGCTCTTGGAAAGGGAAATAAAGAGCTTAGTAACAGTCTCACTGAAGCTAAACTACCCATAGCAACAGGCAGCTGCGATGGGACTTAGATTAAGCTTGTAGAGACTGACTGCTCTACTAAACGGCATTTCTATAGTCTCCTCCTTATGCCTCAGCCTTTTGTTTTGTTTTGTTTTGTTTGCTTTTTGTTTTTGTTTTTCGAGACATGGTTTCTCTGGGTCGCCCTGGCTGTCCTAGAACTCACTTTGTAGACCAGGCTGGCCTTGAACTCAGATCCGCCTGACTCTGCCTCCCAAGTGCTGGTATCAAAGGTGTATGCCACCACTGCCGCCGCTTATGCCTCAGCTTTAAGGGGTTTTTGGTATTTCCTTTCTTTCTCCCCCGCCGCCCCTCCCCTCTGTGTCTGTCTATCTGTCTGTCTGCCTGCCTGTCTGTCTCTTTCTCTTTTTTTGTTTTTAAGACAGGGTTTCTTTGTGTAGCCCTGGTTGTCCTTGAATTCACTCTGTAGACCAGGCTGGCCTTGAGCTCAGAAATCCACCCCTTCTTCCCTAGTGCTGTGTTAAAGATGTGCACCATCGCTACCTGATCCGTTCAGTATTTCTCATTGTTTCTCTTTCTTGGCATTTTTTCATATGTCTCAGTGCTGTGACCCACAAGGCTTGGGTCTGGAGCCCTGATAAGGAGCACTGAGGGAATGAAAAAAGTATAGAGACACAGGTGCACACACAGAAAAGCTGGGATCAGGTTGGGTGCGTGTGTGTGCTCTGATGGAGAGAGAACATACTTCAGCCAGCAACCTGGAACCTTGGGGTGTTTACTACATATAGCACAGAGGGAGGAGTTGACCAGTCTCCATAGGAGATGCCTGTAGACACTCAGTCTCAGGCTGTAAACATCAGGCAGGAGGAAGCTGCAGTTCCTAGTCTTTGTATAAACTGCCTTGTTGCTTATAAACATTCATACATGGTCTAAAAGAAGAAGGCTTTGCCCCTTTTGAGCTTGACCCATATGGTGAAAGGCTTTGCCAGTTTCCCATGGGTCCAAGGCCCCTGGTCCTCATTATGGCTGTGCCCATGTCCACCATACACATTCACTCGCTCAGGGCTTCCTCTGCTCCCTAAATCTCAGCTTTCTCATCTCTTTATTGTTATATTCACGTGGCAATTGGTGCAAACAGGTTACCCATTCTCCACATGACTCTATTATGTTGGTTTAGTGAAATCCTAGAAAAACCAAATGAATGAAGAGAAAGAAGAATGTGGTAGTGGTAAGCAGTCATAAAGATTGCTAGTACTCTCATTTAATCACAGCTAAAATCCAAAACTCTGTCCAGCTAGTTCTCAGCCAGGCTTTCAGACATGAAGAACATAATTTCCCTCAAACACAGATGCCAGGGCCCCAGGCAGAGTTTCTAAATCAACAACATTGCCATCATGTGCAGGATGTGATATGTGTGTGTGTATATGCATACACATGAACACATATTTATATATAGTATATTTCAGCTTCTACAGATGATTCTAACGCAAATTCTAGAAATCACAAATATGCTCCAGAACAGGCGTGAGTATTTGTATAAGAAAGAAGACAGAAGTATTGTTCTAGAGTATCAGGACCCTTTTGGGGAGAAACATTCTCATGATAGGAAAAAGGCACATGGAATCTGGCATCATCCTTCAGAGCTCTGTAGCCGTGGCAGCTGCTAGTGCTTTTTGGTTTGACCTTTGTGTGGAAGAGCAAAGCAAAACAACTGCTATTCCTACTCCTGTCGATCTTCATGCCAGTCGTCACTGCAGTGCCATTTCTAAACCCCACTCAGAAAGTCCATGTCATAGGTACAACTAGATGAAGTAATTTCTGATCCGTAGGCTGTACTGTGGGTTATGCAGCAAGTCCCCAGTACAGTCATTTCAGTCATTGCACCATCTCTTAAAATTTTAGCTTTTGAGAAATAGTTATAATTCCTCTTATTTTTTCCCCCAGAGATGTTATTTTCTAAAACATGGCTCTTGCCTGATCTCCTTTGCGACTTGTGTGTTTGGTGTTTTATGTAAGAAATCCTTTCTGTGCCGTGTATATGACAACCTTCACTTACATTTTTTTCCACTTGAAAGTCATGCCTTTTAAAATTGTTCTACTTGGTACCATTATTTAAATGCCCATATGTCACTGGAGTCCCATTCTAGACCCAAAGCTTAGAAAGCTCCTTCACAACCAGAGAACACCCCAGGAACTTCTCACACAATCAATATCAGGAGTCTCCCAACAGAAAATCAAATAAAATAGAAGAAATGTACAAAGAGATTTTAAAATCTACAGACCGCGTTCCAGGAAGATAACAGAGTAGTATCGGCTACTAGAAATACAAGTTATCTTAAAGTCAACGTATTTTCTCCCACACTGAAGATATAAAGCTGATAGCATGTGTGGCCCAAAGGCAAATGATCACTCCTGTTTGTCAAATGTCTAGTACAATTCTCACCCAATCTAATGTCTGTCAGAGCCTTGGAGGTGCCCTTGTCCAAGTCACTCCACAGTTCCATGTTAGGTCTAATGAAAAGCCAACCACCTCGCAGAAAGAAGGCTTTAAATGAAATTCCTTGGCCTTTCCAGTCTCTGAGTGGGACCCTGCAGCTGTCTTGATGTTGATGCCTAAGAAGATTCGGATTGTCATCTATGAACTCTTTTTTAAGGAAGGCATGGTGGTCGCCAAAAAAGATATCCACATGCCCAAACACCTCGAGCTGGCAGACAAGAATGTGCCCAACTTTCATGTAATGAAGGCCATGCATGCAGTCTCGAGGCTATGTGAAGGAGCAGTTTGCTTGGAGACATTTCTACTGGCACCTTACGAATGAGGGCATCCAGTATCTCTGAGATTATCTGCACCTACCTCCAAAGATCCTGCCCACCACCCTGCACCATAGCCATCCGGATACTGGCAGGCCTCTTCCCAAAGGTCCAGAGGGTGAGCGACCTGCAATATTCACAAGAGGGGAGGCAGACAGAGACACCTACAGGAGTGTTGTGGCCCCTAGAGCTGACAAGAAAGCTGAGCCTGGTGCTGGCTCAGCAACTGAATTCCAGTTCAGAGGCAGTTTTGGTCGGTCGTGGACGTGGTCAGCCATCTCAGAGAAGTTGGAGTTGGAGAGTGCGTTGTACTGAATAAACGAGAGAGAGAGAGAGAGAGAGAGAGAGAGGAGAAACAGAGAGAGAGAGAGAGAGAGAGAGAGAGAGAGAGAGAGAGAGAGAGAGAGAGAGATTGATTCCTGGAAGGTGTTCCCACAGCTGCACCCTGTTCTGACCTCTCACACCCACTGGCTCAACTTGGGACATTTATGCGCTGTGCTCTAACCCGTCAGAACCAGGGGGCTTCAGTGTCAGCTCCTCAAGCCCCTCTCTACCTTCTGGAGACTGTCACTTAAACCAGTGTAACCAGGCTTACAATTCTCCCCAGTTGTTCCAACAGTCGATAGTCATCCTAGCAAAAGAGTCATCTTGGAAAAGAAGTTATCTGTGTTCAGAACCAAACTGTGTCGGGCTTGTTTTCCTCTGTCCAGGTGACTGGTAGTTAGGTGGGCCCAAGTGATGCTCTCCTTCCCAGCGTCTGCCTTTCCATTTGCCCCTGGTAAGCAGTGCCACCCCACCCCTCCCAGAGGAAGGGAGAGGGGAGAGTAAGGTGAGATGGAAAGAGCTACTTTGCTGCTGGCAGATGGCAGGCAGTCCTTTCCTGCCTCATTAACCTGTGCCCTTTCCTCCCAAGCTGGCTTCCTTAGTACAAAAGCAGAGACTGATACATATGCCATTTGGAATCTATCCACCCTGGAATAACCCAGAAGTCCGCTGCCCTGAGATCTTGGATTCCAAGTCCCTGACTCTCTTCTCTGTCATGCTGTGAATGCCTTTGCAGCATCTACATAAAGGCAAGGTTTATGATCTATAACATCTCAGGCCACATAGATCCTACCCACCACAGAGTCCTGACCACAGAGGAAGTGCCTGAACAGCATCAGGAATTGAGAGACTGAGGCAGAGGATGTAGCTCCTTTGGTAGAGTGTTTGCCTCATGCACGGAGCCCTGGGTTCCATCCTCAGGACCTCATAAATTGGCTAAAATGGTGTACACCTACATCATCATTTCGGAAATAGAGGCAGGAAGATCAGCAGTTCAAAGGTCATCTTTGGCTACAGAGCAACTATAAGACCTTGTCTTTTAGAAAGGAAGCATGAAAGAACAGGAAGGAAGGAAGGAAAGAAGGAAGGAAGGAAGGAAGGAAGGAAAAGAAAGAAAGGAAGGAAGGAAGACAGAAAGAAAGAAAAAGAGAGAAAGAAAGAAAGAAAGAAAGAAAGAAAGAAAGAAAGAAAGAAAGGAAGAGAGAGAAGGAAATGAAGACAGACAGGAAGAAAGAAAGAAAGAAAGAAAGAAAGAAAGAAAGAAAGAAAGAAAGAAAGAAAGGAAGAAAGAAAGAAAGAAAAAAAGGAAGGAAGAGAGGAAGGGAGGGGGAAGAAAGGACAGACAGGAAGAAAGGAAGGAAGGAAGAAGGAAGGATTGATGGATTGTGGGTCTGAAGCTTTCTTCCACTTTCTTACAGCCACGTGTAGAGTACTCAATGTTCCCTCTTTTCATGTAAACCCCAACCCAGCTAGCCCAAGTTACACTTTTTCTTCAAGCCTTGTGAGTCCCTGCAGTCATAGATTGCAGTTCTGTCCTGGGCATAAGCACTGCATTACTTAGGAGTGGCAAACTCAGTGCGAGGACTTCTGCAGTAGGTTTATGCATCTTTTGCCAGGAGCCAGCATGTGCCTTGACCCAGGTGAATGGACCTTCTATCTACCCAGAAAACTTGCTGACTCTAGTGGAGTAGCCACTGAGGATTCCTAGATGGTGAGTCTCCTGAGGAGAACCCAGCTTCTGGCAGCCCCTACTCACTCTTCGGAACTGTTGGGCTCTTTGGTAGGCACCGGAGTCTCTAGAAAATCTTAAAATTGTGTTTGTTTAATTTCTCTGGTTCATATAATGAATTACAAAGACTGTAGTGACCTGAAACCTTGTGAATTTATTGTTTTACAATTCTAGAAGTCAGTGGCCCCACATCTGGGCTAGAGTCAAAGCCTCCATGGGGCCAGTCTCTTCCAAAGGTTTTAGGGAAGCATCGCAGCCCAGGTTCTAGAAGCCACCCACATTCCTCGGCCTTTGACCGTCTTCCTCAATTTTCAAAACCAGCAGTGTTGCAAAGCCCTGGCCTTTCTTCCATGGAATCATGTTCCTGTGACCACAGCTCACAGACACAGTCTCTACTTTCAATGTTTAGGCTGGGCTCACCTGGGAAATCCCGGAAGCTCTCTCTCCATCTCAGGGCCCTAGGTTTAATCACACATGGGCTTTGAATGCTTCCTTGAGTCCCTTTGTCATGTAAGTTCACAGGCTCTGCATCATCTAAATGCACTGGTTTCTATCTGTCCTTCTAAGTTGTTCTCTGTCTCTACCTGTTTGACTCTTCAATTTCAGGGGCAACACTTTATCCCAAGACTGCCTCTCTGGTGGATCTAGTGAAGTTGTTGGGTATTATTATTATTATTATTATTATTATTATTATTATTATTGTTATTATTATTATTATTATTATTATTATTATTATTATTATTCATTAGAATGAGACTTCCAAGCTCCTTCCTTATTTGTTGAAACTAAAATCAGAACCAGACCTCTCCAGCTGCCCTCTTTTTAATGTCTCCCCTCTCATTGCTGTGTGTTCAGAAGCTCAAAGCAGGAAGTTATGTCAGAATTTCTGCCAGGCACATTTGTTCTTCATAACATTTGAAAATTTCTTGTAATCTTTCTCTCTCCAGCTTTTCTTTTTTTTTTTTTTTTTTTTTTTTTTTTTTTTTTTTTTTTTTGGTTTTTTCGAGACAGGGTTTCTCTCTGTAACCCCGGCTGTCCTGGTACTCACTATGTAGACCAGTCTGGCCTCGAACTCGGAAATCCGCCTGCCTCCGCCTCCCAAGTGCTAGGATTAAAGGCGTGCGCCACCACCGCCCGGCTCTCCAGCTTTTCATTATGACATTTGAGATACTCTAAACTTAATGTTACTTCATGCTTTGTAATTTGAAAAAAACAATAATGCCCCATTGCATAGCTGAGATAATTAGCTTTGTCCATTTGGGTATAGAATGGAGATAGGTGTGTAGAAAAGTGGGTCCTCTCCACCATCTTGCACCCACTGAACCCTGAATTCCTGAGAAATGGACTTCTTATGCATTTGAATCATCCTCACATCTTTTGGAAACCTTCTCTGGCCTTTCTTCTCTCTTTCTTCTTTCTTCTCTCGACCCCAGACTTCACCTTCCTTTCCACAGTTGTACCTCCCTCATTGAATCTCTCTCTCTTTCCATTTTCACTCCCCTTTCCAATAGTCCTCTTCTTACCAGTGAAATTTGAAGAATCTCAACGAGAGTGGCCTTTCTTTCCAGCAGTTCCCATCTGTGTCACCTGGCCACTCTCCCCCCTGGGACTCCCAGAAGCTTCATGTCAATGGATTGGCCCAATCAGTCCTACCTCTGCCTCTGAGAAGAGCTGTGCCATCTATCATCTGGGGAACCTTCCTCTCCCTTTTTGTCCTTCATCTAGTACCTCCTCCATGGCAAGCTACAAGCTACAACTTCTCCCTAGTCATCCAGTTCTTATAGCTATTTATTTTTTTTCCGTCTTCAGTATTCTTCCAGTTTTACACGGCGTTTTATAGACCTGGTTATAGAATTTTGTGATGAGCTTGTTCACTTCTTTCCTTACAAGGGTGAGATCATCTATTAGACTAGGATTGCATAAGCCTTCAAGTAAATGTCTGTTTTGTTTTTAACATTCTGGTTTGGCATCTTACATGAATTTTCTTAGGGGTGGTTGCAACTTCCCCATGCGCTGTTCCTTTGTTTCATTTTCAGTGTAGAAATACTGGCCAGACTGATGTAGAGTAGGCTCCCATATAGATTCTCCCTTTCTGATGACCTAGGTTGTCTAACTCTTTTCCTTTTCTTACTGCCGCTTTATCACTTCAGACCTAGTCTTCAACTCCCTTGTCTGCTCATTCCATATTATTTTGCAGGGACAATGGAATATCCATTTTGAAGTAATAGAAAACTCAATTCAGATGGGCATCTGCAAGAAAAGTGTTTTTATATGAACAGAACTGAAATTCCAAGATAGATAGATGTTAGGGTTGTGTTTGTTTGGTTTTCTTTCCATTTGTATGTGTACATATGCATATTCGTGAACATGTGCAGACTGAGTTGGTGTTAGGAATCATCCTCAATTACTGTTCTATCTCATTCATTAAAGTAAAATTCCTCAGTCAATCCCAAGGATAGCCACTATGTCAAGTCTTGCTAGCCAGTGTGCTCTAGGGATCCTCTGTCTCTGCCTTCAGAGGCTGGAGTTACAGAGAGGCCATCCCAACCACCCAACACTCATGTGGCGACTGGTGATCCAAACTCCAGTCCTCATCTTTGTGTGGCAATCACTTTAACCATGGAGGCAGCTCAGCCCTGGGGTTGCGTTTTAGTCTTGCTGCGATGAAATACTCTGGTAAAGACAATGCTAAGAGAGAAAGGTAAGGATTTATTTACAGTCCCAGCTTATAGCCCACAACTGAGGGGGAAATCAAGGCAGGAACTTGAAACAGCTAGACACATCCAATGACCAAGAGCAGAGAGAGAATGAATGCATACATGCCTACTGCTCAGTTCACTTTCACCACTCAATATTTCAGGGCTCACACCTACGGAATGGTGATGCCCATGGTGGACTGGACATTCCCATGTCAATTAACAAAATCAAGATAAGTTTCCACAGACACATCCAGAGGCCAACCTGATCCAGGCAATCCCTCATTAAGATCCTCTTCTCAGGTGATTCTAGATTCTGTCAGGTTGACAATTAAAGCTAAACATCTTAGTGTTA
The DNA here is from genome assembly GCF_008632895.1 of Mastomys coucha. Lineage (NCBI taxonomy): Eukaryota > Metazoa > Chordata > Mammalia > Rodentia > Muridae > Mastomys > Mastomys coucha. Next base: position 60,295,298 of record NW_022196897.1, read on the forward strand.
GAGAGATGGTTCCAAGGCACGAGTTGCAGCTACTTGAGCTCCATGTGTGCACTGAGCAGGATGCAGCACCCGTGTTGGCAGCTCACAACCAGCTCTCACCCCCAGTTTCAGAGGGTCTGCTGCTTTCTATTCACTTCTGTGGACACCGTGCACACATATGGTGCATATGAACGCAGACAAAACATTCATGCACATAAAGTAAAATAGATACATGTAAATGAAAGGGCCGCTGCATGTTGGTTTAATTCAACAGCTCAAGCATGTCATGAAAAGCCTTCCAGCTTTGCTGTTTTCTGCTCTGCCTTTGTTTTAAGCATGGTTTCTCTAGTAACAGCAAAAATGAATCCAGAAATCCAAGCTTTGTGCCTGTATGCTATTTCTCAAAGGCAAGAGAGTATCCCATTTGGTGGCTCTAAAACCTCTTTCTCAGACACCTTAGGACCTGAGTCAGGCCACATGCCTTCCCAGGATCAATGTGTACACCTGAGAAATACCATGAAGTAGCTGGCTGAGACTGGGTTGAATAGCAGGTGCTGGGCAGAGAGTATGAGAAGCTGAAGGCTCAGTCAGAGGTGACTCCAGGATCTGGGAATGCATCTCCTCCCTGCCCATATGAGAGAAGTAGGTATCAGATTGAAAGCCTAGAAGGAAGCAGGGAACTTGGAGACAGACTAAGGAGCCCATAAAGCATGCTGCCTATCCACGGCTACTTCACAAACCCTAACAAGACGTTTACTGGGTTACCTCACTTGTGTAGCCTGAGGTCCAATTCTAGCCTGCTCCTATTCTTATAAAGTTTAAGTAAAACAACCATGTTCATTCATAAGAGTATTCTCTATGGCTGCTTTCATGGTACAATGAAAGACTTGAGAAGGTGCATGGTCTGTAAAATATTTTACAGCTGGTGTGGTAGTACGCACCTATGAACCTAATACTCCACTGAGGCAGATGGATTGCCATAGCTGAAAGCTAGCCTAGGCTATATAGTGACTTCTAGGGCTAGGACTAGAGTGAAACCCTATCTAAAAAGAGCAGAACAAAACAAAGCCCTTGAACTTTCTGACCCTTTCAGGAAATGTCTGCTGGACTGTGGTTCATGCCTTTAATCCCAGCACTCAGGAAGCAGAGGTAGGTGGATTCCTGTGAGTTCAAAGCCAGCCAATTCCACAGTAAGGCTCTATCTCAACAAATAAATAACTTTTTGTATTTTGAAGCTCTCTATCATCTGTCTTCACTTTGCTGACCTCAATTTATTGACTTTTTTCCCTGCTTTATATTCATGCTATAAGCCATTCAGATGAGTGTATCCATCTAACTATCACACATTTCCTGTCCACTTTTCTCTTTAGCTAATCTGGAATGCGATTCTTCAAGCCTATGTATCTTCAAAGACCCGTCTCACAGAGCCTCCCCTGTGTTCACCCTCCTGGATCTTTCTTTCCTTCATTTATCCATTGTCACATTGAGCCTGTGCTAGAAGCACATGACGACAGCTCCCCTGTCTAATGAAATGCTCCTGGGCCCAAATGTCTTTATATAAAAGGATGCATGTGTAAGTGTATGTATTGCTTCAATAAAAATTTGAGCAACGATGAACCAAGAGACAGCTCAAAGCTATTACTTACTAGTCCTATCAAACTCTGCCTTATGGCCACTTTGGCCACTGATGGTCAAAACTACCTACTTCTCCACAGTCCCACAGAAGCACATTTCATCTCCACTTTCTGTCATCTGGTCAAGGTATGCTTTGTCTCACAGCCCCCTTTTGCCTGCACAGCATTGCCTGATGTCATGTTTAAACCACAGTAACTATCTGGGCTCCTACTTATCATCATCTTCCACTTGCACCTAATGACCTGCCTCTCCTTAAAGCCTGTCTCCTTCTCTTCCTGAAATCCTCACTCTGGTGTTTCAGCTATCTGAAATGTTCTTCCCTGGGTCATGCTTCCACATGACTCAGAGCTCATCTCTTTGTTTTACCTCTCCATCCAAACAGAATTCCCCACACTCTGTTACTCTAGATCACACCATGCTCTAATGTGTTTTCAAAGACCTGATCTCAACCTCCATATATCTCACTTGCCACTTTCATAAGAGCATTGGCTGGGTTTAATGTGCCCACCACTATGTCTCTTGTTCCAAAGTGCCGAGAGGCACTCAATAGCCTTTATGGAAGAAACGAACTAAATGATCTGTAAGGAAGGATCAGTATTGGCTCAGGATTCGCAAGTTCTTAATACAAAGGAGATTTATTTACCTCAAAGAGAAAAAGGGCAGGAAATAAGAGACAAATACAGGAGATAGAGGACAAGGGAGAAGGGGAAGGAACAAGGGAGAGAGAGAAGAGATATTCGTCCCTGAGGGAAAAAGGACCACCTCTGGATAGAGAGGAGACAGACATGGCCTATTGGGAAATGATGCTTTATAACGGTACAAGGGAAAACCCTATGTTAGGATGAAGTGTTTGATTTTAATTTGGCACATTAATTAGGTGAACCAAAGGGGGATTTTGATTGCTTGACCAATATTTTGATACCTGGACCTTGGTAGTCAGTCTCAGGAGGAAGAATTGATTAAATAAGAAAATGGACCTTGGGGATAGGTTTAGGGATGTAATCTAATGGTTTTTAACAAGGCAGAGGGAATGGGGGAAAGGGAGAAGGCCTGCCAGAGCCATGTTTGCCAGGCCTGGGCTGTGTAGAGTCTCTTCATCATGGGCTTGCTTTCTTTAGAAATAGAACTCCTCGCCTGCCACCTCGTTTTCATAACTGTGCACTGCGGTGTGATAGTTTGGATGTGACTGTGTATTGGAGGTATGGTCCTCTGTGTGGTGGCAGTGCTAGGTGAAGGAGTCTTTAAGAAGTGGGCCCAGTGGAGCATAATCAAATCATGAAGGTTATGTCCTCAGGGATGGATTAATGCCATCTTGCAGGGGTGGGACAGGGCCCACGTGCCTGGATTACTTTCTGCAAAACATGCTGTTACAATGTGAGGGCAACTCGACAAGCTCAGCCCTTGCGTATGTGGGTATTTCCTTTTCGACTTCTATCACATGTGATGCAGTCCTGGAATGGGATGGAGCTGTACTTACCAGACTCCATCACTACTGCGTGGACCTCCCAGCTGCTAGAATCATGAGTCAAATAAACCTCTCTAATGAGCCCCATGATTCAGGTATGTGCTTATAGTAACATAAAACATACTAAGAACCCCCCCACACCTATTTTCATATTTCCTTTACAAAAGGAAGCCTCTTAAAGCTGTATTAATTTCCAAGAAGGACAGACAAAGAGCCATAAACTGAGTAGCTTAGAACAAAAGGTACATATTCTTGTACTGCTCAGGAGACTGGAAGTCCAAAACCAAAGTGTGGGCAGCATTATTTCCTTTGGAGACTCTGAGGAAAATAGCAACTCTGATTCCTCATAGCTTCTAGAAGCTGCCATCCATCCTTGGTATTCCTTAACTTAAAGATAACTCTGCTCTTGTCCTCATAAAGGCCTTTCCTCTGAGTATCTCTGTGTGTTCTATTGGGTCTTATTAGAAACTCACTGGACTTATAGTTTCCCAACTTGATACAGTAAGAGCTCAGTTTGAACCTTGACTAATTACATTTGTGGCAACTCTTTCCAAAGAAAACCACAATGAAGCATTGAGTCTTTTCCGTGTGTGTGTGTGTGTGTGTGTGTGTGTGTGTGTGTGTAGGGGGACCGCAGGGGGCACTACTCAATCATTCTAGCTTTGTAGTATAACAGACACTTGCAAACCCCTGTGGTGTGCTGATGCATGGGGCTGTTTGTAATAGAATTTCCCTTTTCCCTTTACAGGTAGTTTTGATGGAAATGAAACTTGGTATTTCTCATCCTACAATTAAGGAGTTATATCTTACACAACTTAAGACAATGGGACTACTGGGCTGTTTCTTTTTGTAAATTTGTACCATTTTAATCTTAACAACCTTTCAAGAGATGCCTTTTATTCCAGACTAAGTTCCCCATATTCGGTGGATCATAAATCTGTGAATAAATGGAACACACTGAAGTATTTTCACATTTAGCTAAGAAAAGTCAAGTTTCCCTGACTCAGCACACAAGGCGAGGCAGCTCTGGGTCGGGGGAATTGATCTTTCTTAGACTATTTCAGATGAATCTGGATGACCACATCCTTCATCTTGAGGAGAGGTACACAAGGTTGGGGACATGGGGCAACAGTGACCAGACAAGTTGCTATTGCTGCCTGGAATGCACTAGTGTTCAGCCTTGGCCCCAGGCTCCTATCTATTCAGTGACTTCCTGACGAGCACACCATGAAAATCGCTTTGTGCTTGTTATCCAGAACCCATTCCTCTCACCTGTATCCAAAGAGTCGGATTTACCTGGATCTAAGACGTTTCCCAGTCTTGCCGCCGCTGTTTTGCATATTTAGCTCTGAGTTATGACACCTTGAGTTTACTATTCCATGAGATACTACTTTCAGGATGTCAATGTCATCCTAAACCTACAAATTAATGCAATTACAAGACATCATATTAGCACGATTATTATTTATAACCCATCTTGTTCCCAAGGAATTTCATTGTGTTGAATTATCCTAGAAAGCTACAGCAATGAAAAGTAGATTTAAAATAAGGGACAACCACGAGAAAGAGAGAGAGAGGTAGACAGAGAGAGAGAGAGAGAGAGAGAGAGAGAGAGAGAGAGAGAGAGAGAGAGAGACTACTGGAGACCCTAACACATAGACTCTTCCTGTGCTAGCTCCATAACAGGTAGAAGTTAAGATGCCACACTGGGGCTGCAGGCTACACTTGTTGCCATGGTATCTGGCAACATTTTTTTATATATACTTTAAATAGGAACTGCTTCAACTGGCATTTGTGTTAAAAGCTTACAATCTCTGTGCATTAAAGTGGGACCAGGAGATCATTAAGCAAGTGGCCTCGTGAACTGACTACTGAACTACACAAAAGAATGTATGTGCCTCAAGTCTTTGTTAGTGCTGTAAAGATGGTGAAACTCTAGAAACATCTGCTGTTTCCATTCCCTTCCCATCTCTCCCCTTTCTTTTTGTTAATAGAATACAGAAATCCTTTAAGCTGTAATGCTTTCTTTTAAATTAAGGATGACTTACTTTGCTTTATACAGTAGATGGACATCAGAACCCTATTTTGCAACTCATTATTACAAATTGAAATATTGCAAATGGAAGAGGGCAGACATTAAAAACACAAGCCTGTAGTGAACCTCTGTATAAATCAAACATTATTTTTCATTTTATTATTTTACTGATGAAGGGTTTCCATATATTAGAGACGTTAGTTCCCTCTTGCAGTTCTCATAAAGCGAAGCCCAGATTTTAAATGCAAACACTGCATAAAGATATCGCTCATACATAGTAACACAGTAAACACAATCATAAGATACTGATCTTCATTATTGTAATGATGATTTTTCCATTTTAATATTTATTGCATCCTCACCGCCCCCCCCCCCAACCTTATCCAAAAGGAGCGGAGACAACTATTGAACACATCACAAGTGCCATCTAGTGCTTTTTTTGAAAATAACATTTTCCCACTTCAAAAAGGAGAACACTTAAGATGCTGAACACTCCTAGACTAGAGAGGGGTTGAACAGTTATTTGCTAAAAGTGGGTCTGTTTGTTTCCTGTCACAAAAGCTTTTGGCCAGAGTGTAGAAGTAGTAGTTGAGGAAGTAGAGTCCACTGGGCTCTCTTGGTATTGCTGGCGTGTCCACAGGTGTAAATGGCTACACAGAGGATGTTGAAGGAAGGAGAACATTCAGGGTGCTTGATGAAGAAGTCAGCACTGCTTTCAGAGTTTCTTCCATGAGTTCCATGAGAATGTCATGGGTTCCGTCACTATTCTGTGTCCTGGGCTCTTCATCTTTACTGCACTGAGACATCTCACCAGCACTAGGAGGTGCCTGCTGTAGAACCAGTGCTTCTGGGGAGGAAATGCACGTGAGTTTTAGTCTCTGCTATCAAGGGAACTAGATAAATCTTCACTCCAGACCTCAGACACATCCCCACCCTTCTGCAGGCGCCTCAGGGGTTGTTTTCTCTGGCCTGTTGTGGGTTCATTTTCCTCCTCCTCCCCGGAGAGTCACAACAGCCTCACCCATCAACAGGCTTACTGAAAAGCTGCCTTCAGCTTTCCTTCCTTTTCCTGAAGGGTTCTCAGGGCTTATTAGACTGTGGATAGGGAGCCTGGCTCCCAGGACCTTCCATAATCACTCAAATTTAATCCCCCCCTCAAGTCTCTCACCGCCCCCACCCCTTCCAAGACCTTGTCTCATACTAGAGACAAGGGGAAACTATCTTTTCTATCTTAAATTGCAGGATTGCCTTCTGGTGGTTTTTGAATGTTGTTTGGGATGGTGCTTTGTTTTTGTTTTTCCAGTTTTGTTATGTCTTTTGGCCATTTTCCTTTATAACATGGCTACTATTTCCCAGATGCCTTGTCACATCTGGTCACTGTCTCTGCCTTTCCTCACCTCAGGCACGCCCATTGCCACACTAAGTTAGATTGAAACTCCTTGCTTTGTGGTTTGTTTACCTGTTTCCTGGCTCTTGCTCCCTCTTTCTCAGCCTTCTTCTGTTTTGCTACACAACCCTTTTAAATGACTTCCTCAATGACTTTCCAGCAAGCTACACAAGAGCTGGGGCCTGTGGCCTTCCCACACGGGGCTCTAATAGAAGTCCTGGAGCCATCAGACTGACTTTTTAGAAGCAGGGAGATTGTTTCTACTTTACCTAGTCAAGTCCAAACTGTAGGCTTAGATTTTTTTCTAAATCTACTTTATTTAGGGTTCTTGAACGCTTCAACTTCCTTTCTAACCTACCAACTAGAGGTTGGGAAAAAAAGTTTAATAGGAAAAGGGGTTTGTGGAACTCTTTTAGAAGCAGTTCTTTGGGGGTGACTCTTCATTGTCAGGATTTCAGCACTTCAGACCAATAGCAAATACCAAACATGAATCAGTAGCAGAATCTCAATCCAGCAAAACTACAAGGCTTCACTGAATTGGCATGAGTCAATGAAGGCAGCAAGAATCACCTGGAATACCACAAGAAGGCCTTTGATGAGTTTCTCTCTATGAAGTAAAGGCCAGCAAAGCGTCACATGGTATTGCAACACAAGAGTGTCCTCTCACTGTCTGCGGGGTTCCACTTGTACTCTTCCCAAACATCACCCACCCTCTCAAGCATCCGCTCCAGCAAAATATCACATGACCTCTCATGTGTCTGCTTCAGCAAAACAACCACCAGACAGCTTCCAGAAAAAAAAAATATCACATAACATAATTGAGTTTCCAAAGAAACCAGAAATTTCCACTTCACCAAACACTCCACTTTCTGTTTTTAAAATTAAGCCCCACCCCTTGGCATTCTATCTTTAATGTTAAGGAATGACATTTCAGAACCTGGCTCTGAAAAAACAGAATTTCATTATTTTATTAAGTCTAATGAAGAGGTGGAGGAGGGGGAGTTTTCTCTCCACAGGCTGTGCAAAGGGAGAGAGTTTCTTCTGTATCTTCAAACTTGGAAAAGGATCCAGTGAAGTCAGGTGTGAAGTTTGTGTTGAGGTTTGGCCAGTTGCTGTGTATTGTAATACTAAATTCTGTACCAGAAGGTCTAAGCCTAGGGCTGAATTCTCATGGTTACCAACTTTTTTGTGCAAACCTTGATCTTTAATTTAAAACCGTTGAGGCTTAGTCCGTTGCTGTGTGTTGTAATGCTAAATACTGGCACTGGTTTCCTCTGGGATGCAGAGATCCTTGCTACACCAAGTGATGCCATGCAGCTTTGTCCACCAAGTTATCCCTGATTGGTCAATAAAAATGCCTACAGCCTGTAGTTGGATGGAAGCGAGGTGGGCAGTGTTTTTTCCATTTAGGGTGATTGGAGTCTGAGGCAAGACCATGAGAGAAGAGAGAGAAGGTGCAGAGAGGATCAAATGCCATGGTGTAGGTAAATCGTGAAAACATGGTCATGAGGGCTGGCCACTTGGAGTGAGAGCAGCCTAGGCAGAACATGACAAGTTATAACTCGGGGTTATTAATGGGAAAGTAGATACTAATAGCTTAGAGGGTAGATATCTGCCCAGCTCTACTGCTGTTAAGGCTTATTATAATGTAAAGGTTTGTGTCTTTTCTCTGGGAACAAAATGATCCAAGGTGGTGTAGAAACTCCCAATTAATATTAAATATTTACCACAACAGTTTGCCACACACTCCCACCTCTTCTGGCCTTATTTCCCCAGTGGTAGGAATTCTCCGGGAAACATTCACAGCTGCTACCAGCTCCTTCCAGTCTCTCTGTGTGTCTGGCATTGGGATGATCATTCCAACAAAGAAGGCAATCAGACTATGATGGTTTTAGAAACCGTTGCGGTCGAGTGTAAGCCCAGCCCTCGGTGACAACTGCGATTCTGACTTCAGGTTGCTGATTTGTTGCCCTAATGTTGGAGCTGCCACTTAGGTTCCCAAGGGTCATAAACAGGGCAGTGTTGTGCATTCATATCAGAACAGGACCTTGGTTCTCCTTTCCACTTACATAATGGACAAACAAAGGTCTGAGCCCTTGGCATAACAAAGCCCTTCAGAGTCCTGGGCTCTTTATGTTTCCATGTAGGTATATGGTTGCTTCAGCTACACGGGCCACCGTAACAACCTCGGCTGTGTGACAAAACTTCTTCCTGGGGAGAAGCTACACACACATCTATCACCCCAGTTAGGGAATCCATGACAGACCCAAGTACGGCTACCACCAAAGTCCAACATGGTGAACCATGAGTTTTATTGGAGTCCAACAATCAGCAATCAAAAGCTTGCTTTGGCTCACCTAATTAACATGCCCAGTTAAAATTAAACACCTTATCCTAACATGGGGTTTCCCTTTTTACCTTTATAAACTGCCATTTGTCTATGGGCCACATCTTCTCTCTATTCAGAGGCAGTTCTTTGTACCCCTCCAGGACAAATACCCTTGATAGGAAAAGCCCCAGCTCAGAAAGTTTTATTTAGAGCCCTTCTAGATTATTCCATCTTCACTATTTCTGTGCATTCCTTTCTTGAACTGCTACATGGTACATGTTTGATCATCTGGGTTAATTCTCCATTCTGCTTAAGGTTTGTCTTGTATTTCCCATTTGCTTTCCCTTTCTTAGAAGTGTTGGGAGTCTCTCAACTTTATTTTTCAGATCTCCAGTGGAGCTTTCAGTTGTGTAAGCTCCAGTCATTATTCATTTACTCAACAAATATTTGGTAAGTTCATGATGCGTGACAGACCATTCATGATTTTAAGTATAGTTATTTGGCAGTGAACAAAGTTTTCTTACTGGGTTTTTTTAAAAATCCTCCCTCCTTCCCTCCCTCCCTCCCTCCTTTCCTATTCCTCCTTCCTTCTTCCCTCACTATTCCCTCCCTCCTCCTTGCCTCTCTCCCTCCCTCCCTCTCTTTCCCTCCCTCACTATTCCCTCCCTCTTCCCCTCCTCCCTCCTCCCTCCCTCCTCCCTCCCTCCTCCTTCCCTCCCCAGGGCCTCACTGGTTAGGCAACTGCTCTCCCACTGAGCTACAGTCTCAGTCCCTAAGAAGTTTTGTTTTGTTTTGTTTTTCTTTTTGTTCCAGACAGGATTTCTCTGTGTAGCCCTGGCTGTCCTGGAACTCACTCTGTAGACCAGGCTGGCCTCTAACTCAGAAATCCACCTGCCTCTGCCTCCCAAGTGCTAGGACTAAAGGCTTGTGCCACCACTGCCCGGCAATCCTAAGAACTTTTTTATGACCTAATTATTCTTGTACATGGACAGCTATGCTTAGGTGTCCTGGAGTGTGCCTGGACTCTTTGTTGGTAATATGATAAGGTTTTATTTTTATTTCTTTTTTCTCCTGAGGCAGGATGGGTCTGTCCCAAAATGTTCACAGAACTGTTTTTGTTTTGTGTTTGTGTTTGTGTTTGTGTTTGTTTTGTTTTCCATAATATCTGGTAATCCTGACTACATATAAAGCACTGGATTTACAAATAAAGACCAGACCAAAGATGAGAGATCAGTGTCCTAGATTTTTTTAATCACTTGTGTAGGTGTACACCTGGAAGCCTTTCTCACATCTACAAGTAAGTTTCTCCTAAAGGGTGAATCCAGATGTTCACAGGAAGCATTTACTTACGGACAAGTAAGGGCGGACAAACAAAAGGCTAGTCAGGGTTCTTGGCTATAAGCAACCGAAACCGACTCCTGTTGGGTGGTTTTTTGTTTGTTTGTTTGTTTGTTTGTTTTGTTTTTTGAGACAGGGTTTCTCTGTGTAGCCTTGGCTGTCCTTGAACTTACTCTGTAGAAGAGACTTGAACTCAGAGACCATCTTCCCACTCCTGAGTGCTTGGATCACACCTCCTTCCCACTGATTCCTGGTAGTTTATGCAGACGATTTAGGACAGGCTTTTGGTTGCTCACAAAATCGACCAGAAAGTTAAGACTGAGGCTTTTTGGAAGCAGAGGGCCCACAGTCCAGACTGCTGGACAGAAACAGCTGTCAAGCCAAGCTGTGGGGGGCATCTGTCCAGCACCTGCAATCACATAAGCTGGGCAAGACAATGTCCCTAAGCCCATAAGCCTGTAATCACATTCCGTACTTGACAAAATACTCCTCACACTAAAACTCCACTGGCTGATTCAGACCCTTCTAAGGTGTCACAAAGTGCTTTCCTGAGTTTGGATCCTCTCCGGATTGGCTCTTGTTTCCCCATCAGCTTAACCCTTTAGTTTTCTCTTTTCCTTTAATTTTACTTTTTAAGGCAGGGTCTCACTATGTAGCTCAGGATGGCTTCAGACTCACAGTCCTTCTCCCTCAGCCTCCTGTGTGCTGGGGTTACAGTCATATGCCATCACGGCAAGCTGGTCCAATTATCTATTAGATGCACTTTCTTCTGTTGAGTCTAGGACGTAGTTTTCTTCCCCTCCACTCTTGTCAGTGTAGATTTCACTTAACTTCTATCTATCAGATACTCCACAATTTCCTGGTAGTGACACCCGTTCCTGTGTCCTACTTCTGGGTTTTAGAAAATCTCTTTCCACCGGGCAGTGGTGGCGCACGCCTTTAATTCCAGCACTTGGGAGGCAGAGGCAGGTGGATTTCTGAGTTCGAGGCCAGCCTGGTCTACAGAATGAGTTCCAGGACAGCCAGGGCTACACAGAGAAACCCTGTCTCGAAAAAAAAAAATCTCTTTCCACTATATTACTATTATAAAATTGAGGGTGGGAGGGGACACAATTTTGGCTCACTATCTTGAGGCAATTATGGTTGTTCTCATATGATGAAAAGGAATGCACCATTCTCATTAGCCTTAGCTACAGGAAATGGACTAGCACTAGAGCAATCCAAGGGGGTAGAAGTCTGGGAAGATCTGAGTTATCCTTAGGGAATCCTTTCTGTGTGTATGTGCATGTTGTATGCATATGTACATGTTCATATCTGTGACCATGTGTTCATGCACATGTGTGTGTGGAGGCCAGAGGTTGAGATCCAGTGTCCCAAAGTTGTCCCACCTCAGTTTTTGAGACAAAGTCTCTCATTGATTCAGCTAGACTGGCTGGCCAGCACACCCAGGGATCCTCCTGTCTCCACATCTCCAGTGCTGGGGTTACGGGCACATGCTGCCATACTTGGCTCTTGCACGGATTTGTGCCCTCTAAGCCGTCCACACTTTTGTGACAAGCATTTTGCCAACTGATCACCTCTCAAGCACCAGGGAAGCCTTTCAATAGGAAAAAGACAAGCTGGATCTGGGTTCCAATCCTGATGTTTGCCCACTGCCATCTATGTGCATCTGGTCTCCAAGCTCCACCTCTGGGACAGGGATGACAGCGTCTATCAGGTCATCTGCAAGGACGGCAGAGGGAACGCCTACAAGTGCTACACCAGTTGGGCATATGTTGCTTTGGGGTATTTGCTCAGTGCACCTACATGGATTACCCCTCATCACTAATGCTATTACAGATTAGGAAACTGAGGAACGGAGAGTTGAAGAAAGCGGTTTAAGGTTATGACTGTAGTGGCAAGTCAGGAGCTTGGACCTCAGGAGCCTGGGTCCGTCATCTCTGCACATTAACCCCATGCTGCTGCTATGCAGAAGCCCTCGCCTGCTGGGGGCTCTCTTCCAGTCTTTTGAATTTCCCATGCAGTTTGGGATTCATTAGCTAGATTCATTTTCAGAGTTGCAATGGAATTGAGTCAGCAGAGGGAGGTAAGTGGCCCCAGTAATAGGTGAGCTGGAGCCAACAGGTCTATTACCATTTAGAATCAGTATTTGTTTATTGGCTTGCTTGGTTTTACAATGTGGCTTTAGTGAAGGCAACATTTCCATAACACTAAGGCACTAGGATCATAAGTAGTTGGAGCTCAGTGGATTCTTACACATGTGTGCTCCTGTGGGATTGTTATCTGGCCTCCCCCTCTCCCTCCCTCCCTCCCTTCATCCCTCCCTCCCTCCCTCTCTCCCTCCCTCCCTCCCTCCATCCCTTCTGTTTTTTCAAGATAGGGTTTCTCTGTGTAGCCTTGGCTGTTCTGGAAATCACTTTGTAGACTAGGCTGTCTTGGAACTCCTAGAGATCCACCTGCCTCTGCCTCCTGAGTGCTGGGATTAAAGGCGTATACCACTACCACCTGGCTACTTTTATCCTTTTATATGATTTATTTTTATCTGATTTGCATTGATATTTTTCCTGCATGTGTATCTGTGTGAGAGAGTCAGATCCTCCATTTCAAGCTACTATGTGGGTGCTGGGAATTGAACCCAGGTCCTCTGGAAAAGCAGCCAGTGCAGTATTAACTGCTGAGCCATCTCTCCAGCCACACTTTTTTCCTCTTTGAAGAGGCTTTGGTCATTCTCCCTTCCTAATTAAAACAAAAAATTTTTTTCACTGCAGATCTTTACTTTTAAAACTCGGTCAGGAAGTTAGCTTGGTGACTGTACCTGTGAATTTGGAAGGCTGTGGCTGAAAGATTGAAATTCAAGGTCAACCTAACAAGACCGACTCAAAAACAGCAAAAGCAAACAAACACCAATCCCTGAGTGGATCACACTAACCTGGATGTATACACCTTGGTAGCAATCATTTGATTTCTCAGTCGCAGTCTTAAACATGCTGCCCAAGTTGGCCATGCACCCTTCAGCTCAAGCCGTTCTCCTGCCTCAGCCGTGACTACAGGCCTGCACATCTGTGCTCTGTACTTACGATGAGCAACTTAGAGAATCAGGCCTTGGGTGGTTGAAACCAGAGTTTGCAGAAACACCTGCAGAAAGTGTTCTGTGGGTGATACTTTGATGTCAAAGGGGCAAGCATATGCTGGTCGAGTTGAATTAATGCTGCTGTTTTCTCAAAGTGAAGAGCCCACATTGTTTACACCTGACAGACCACCTTTATGTCATCTTCCCTCTAATTACCTTTTCTCCCACCTCAGACCACTTTGTTTATTCCACACCACAGACACCTCCAGACTCTGTAGGGAGGGAATCGGGTCTTGGACTTGTATCTTTTTACACTTGGTTGACTCTTGAGTTTACAAATGCTCCCCTTCCCACTCCTGGCCCCCAAGCCTGACAAGTCCAGGGGGAGAATTTTCCCAGGTAATGTCCTAAGGATACCTGGTTTGGTAACATAGTCACATGATAAAACTTCCCCTCAAGGTCCCTGTGTCCACTCCCAGTCAATACCTGGACAAAGATAACTTCCTCTCTCTCTCTCTCTCTCTCTCTCTCTCTCTCTCTCTCTCTCTCTCTCTCTCTCTCTCTCTCTCTTTCTCTCTCTCTCTTTGTTTTTGTTTTTCAAGACAGGGTTTCTCTGAGTAGCCCTGGCTGTCCCGGAACTCACTCTGTAGACCAGGCTGGCCTAGAACTCAGAAATCTGCCTGCCTCTGCCTCCGAAGTACTGGGATTAAAGGCGTGCACCACCACCGCCCGGCTCAAAGATAACTTTTCTATTAAGTTCTCTTTTCATAGGTGAATTTAGTTTGTTTTCTTTTTAAGATGTATTCATTTTATTTTATATGTGTCTTGACTGCACGAAGAAAACATTGACTCCCCTGGAATTTTCATTACAGATGGCTATAAACCATCATGTGGCTGCTGGGAACTGAACACAGGTACTCGGCAAGAGCAATACATTCTCTTAATGGCTGAGCCATCTCTCCATCTTGGAGTTTAGTTTGTTTTCAAACTTTATGTAAATGGCACAAAGTTTATGTTGCTTCAAGTTTAGTTTCGCTCACTCATCCAGTTTGTTTTGTTTTCTTATCGAACAAGAGGTTCAACAAGTCAGCAATGTGTTAACAGATGACCAAACCCTATGAACAGATAGCTAAGATTTCCTGGCGTTGACCCCAAAGGCACTGAACCAAGTGCCTCTTGGCAGTTATCAGAGAGAAAGAGATGGAGACTGGGAGAAAAACCAGACTGGGCAGGTCTGTCATTTGGTTGATACCCCTGGAAGTTCTGGGCACTCCCAAGCCCTGGGGAAAGCAGTCTTGGAACATTACAGGTGTGCAGGGAATGGATGCAGCTTTTGTCTTGCTGTAGTGAGCATGAGTCAGATGGTAAGCTGGGATGACCGCTGGGGTTGAGTCAAGCTGGGATGACCACTGGGGTTGAGTCCAAGGTGGCTCGCTCCTCACCCTTTTGCAGCTGTGTTGCAGGGAACACTCTGGCGGGGTTGTCTTACACACTCTGTGCAGGAAGTCCATGCCTCTCTCACCACCTGAGGATGCCATTTCTGGGGTGTCTCTGTTTCTTGTCCCCCACAGGAAGCAACGTAGTGAGGTCCATGCCTTCTTTCTTAGAAACATCCTTTTGAAGATCCAAGAACTCTTAAAATTCCTAGCTCTTCCAAGATAGCTCTTGGAGCACAGGCACTTGTGAAACTCTTACACCCAAGCACATCAGGAAGGGAGCTAAGCCGGGCTTCTCTCTGGTAAGAAAAAGAAGGGGCAACAACTTTTTCCTTCTGTCGGTAAGTTTCCCATAGAATAAAAAACAGGGACACTACTTACTGCCCCAATCACACACACTAGAGCCTGTAGCTCACTCTATGACATCACCCTGGAGCCACTACAAAGAATGCAAGAATCATTTCTCTAGCCAGTTGGGCCCATACCTGCTACCAACATTATAGGGATGTTGTGAATAGTAAATGAAGCTAGCTGTTTGCCAAGCTTAGAGTCCTAACTAGTGTGTCTCCTGATTTTAATTCCCCTGCACTAGAGGAATTGCCTGCTTCTGTAGGCCAGCCAACACCTGGCCTGCATGGGGCTCTGGGAAGAAAGAAATGACTGATTCTGCAAGGTGCAACTCCTATGGAGTATGAAATTTGCTAATGGTCTCTTTGGTGCTATTTAATATGTTTCCTTATTTCCTATGCTGCCTCTAAGTTTTTAAAAGATCTAGAAGTTTTGTCTGATTTGGGGTGTGTGTATGTAGGGGGGCTTGACAAGAGTATTCCACCGGTGACATGTTGGGCTTTTGAATGAAGGCGGGTGACGGGTGCACACTTCTGTTCCATGATGTGTGCAGCAACTGATTAGCCTCGTACACTCTTTCTTTGCTGATGACGATCCTCAATCTGGTCATAAATTTGCAGCCTCCTTCTCAGTCCCACACACCTTTTTCTTGTATTGTTGCAACAGCAGAAAATTTTCCCTTGGTCATGAGCTCATTTTCCCAAATAAGATGTCATTGGAAAACAGCCCTTCTAAAGGCTCTTCTAATTTTTAGTTTATCTAAGTCAAATTTTTCTAAGTTTCTACTCCTGTCAGATGTTATTAGTTGTGTTTATTTAACTGCTACCTCCTCCCCACCCCAGTGGAAATCCCATTTGAGCCTGGGCTCAAATATAGCTTTTTTGTATTGGCGGGTGCTATTTAAAATCTGGGTACTTGGAAGGAAGTCTATGAATGTTCCTTTTGAGTTTTTAAGTAACCAAGTGAGAGAGAATTTGCCTAGTATACCCAAGGCCATGGATTCAGTCACCAGCTCTGCAGAAAGAAACAAGAAGGTGGGGGAGATGGCCCAGTGGTTAGAGTGCTCACTGCACAAGCAAGAAAACTGTAGTTGAGAACCCACATAAATGCTGGGTAAGTGTGGCACCCACCTATAATTCTAGCCTTGGAAGGTGGAGGCCATATCCCCAGAGCAAGCTGGCTAGTGAGACAACTCCTATTGATGAGCTCTAGGTTTGAATGAAAGACTGTGCCTCAACGAATAAGGTGGAAAACTTATTCAGGAAGATTCTCCATATCAACTGTGGGCCTCCATGTGTGCACACTGAACATTCAGATTGAAAGAACATACAGAGTACATGCATGAATGTGGACCACTCATGCATACACATGGAAAAAAAAAAGAACAAAGCTTCCTATTCTAATAGAATCTAAAGCATTGAATTAGCAAAATTAACCTTGGTATTATGTTAATAAAACTAGCTATGACTTCAAAATACATAGAACTTGGGTAGAGATGGCAGCTTAATATCCTTTATCTATGCTGGCAATAAGTATTGGAACTAAAATATTTTTCAGGGACTGTTCTCCAAGTACATAACAGAAGTGACTCTGAGTGCTGGTGAGGAAGGGATGACTCTCTCTCCTACTGGATTTGGCTGGACCAAGCATTCTCATTAAGTGGGCGAATCTGAATTTCTGGATCGCATCCTTTGTAATGAAACAGCTGAGTTTAAAACAGAATGTTCGAGATTAATAGGCAGAGTAGCAAAGATTTAATTAGAGGGAACATAGTGTGAGCTGGGGCTGCAGCTTACGGGTAGAGTACTTGATTGTATGAAGCCCTGGTTTGAACCCCAGCACTGCACATATATGCATACATGGTATATATGTGTTAGTGTGGTGGTGGTGGTGGTGGTGGTGGTGTGTGTGTGTGTGTGTGTGTGTGTGTGTAGTATGATGTCTTAAATCTAAAAGCAGCCATGGAGTCAAAAATGTCTAGGACAGCCGATAATCTGCCTGTTCCCACTGTCATTTCTTGAGTCTTGCCATCCCGGAGTGAGCCGTCTGGAAGCAAAGCTTTATTGTGCTGTGGTCAGTAGATTACACCTTTGTCCCTGCAGATAGCAAGGTGATGACAGTGCTGGTTCCAGGAAAGCCCTGGCAACAAGCCTTCTTTGTGCTGGGTGAGGAAACACTGGCTCCTAAGTGGATGACATCATGGAGGCTCACCACCCACCCCATGGCTCCCTCACAGAGCTTCATTGTTCATGACTTTCACTCTGAATAGCTACTGGCTCTTGCTGGCTTCATCCGCTGTGAAGATGGTGATCATAAACCCAGATATCAAAAGATCTGCCCTTTTGTCAGACTGTGGGTCAGGCCATCTGCCCTGGAGTCTCATTAGGAAAGTCTGATCACTCTGATAATAGCACTAAGACTCCCAAGTCTTCAACTCCCTTGGAGGGCTCCTCCGCATCATTTTGAAAATCTCTGTAGGAGGTTTCCTGTCTCTTGAGTTCTACAGGCAAAGTTCCCCATGCGTCTTCAGTAGAAAGACCAGCTCTTCAGGGATCCTGCTGAGAAGGAATTTCAACTTAGTCAATATTAAATATTGAAATTAGACAAAGTAAGCTGGGAGTCAGACTCCTTGTGAAAAGGCACCTGATCAGAATTCTGAGGGGATAAAATGTCCGTGACCACAATGCAGTTTAAAGCCTTTACACATGCACAGAGTGACAGACTCAAGCTCAGGCTGGGAGAACAGAAAAGTATGGAGAGTAACTTCCAAGCCCACTGCAGCTGCTTGTAACCTCAGTTACTATAGCTCTGATGCCAAAGACAGAGGATGTGTCAGAATCACTGGGATTTTCTAAGATGGTACTGAGTGCAGGTACACAGGGCGTCTGCAGGTGCTCAGGAAGTACATGCCAGCCTGTTTTGGTCATTTGCTGCCATCTCTTTAGCATAGAGTCAAGCAGGCCCTGAGGGCATCGAAGAGTGTTTGTATTTGAGGATAACTTTCATGAGGACAAGGGTTTATGATTTTTTTTTTTTTTACACTTTCCTGGTTGTTTTCCTTTCTAAGGAATTTCTTGTAGGAACAATATGAGATATAGAATTTAGGAGTCGACAGACCTTGGACAGAAGATAGACAACAACTTGGGACAGCTGAATAAATACCATGTATTTATCTGGCTCTCTGGGCCTTACCCAACCCTTTTTACAACTACCCCTGGTAGTAGAGATACATTTTTTTTTTTAATGAAGCAGTCAAACTATAAACGAATTAATCTGGACTGTTAATGTCTTTTTTTTTTTTTAAAGGAAAGAAAGAAAGAAAATGGAAGAAAAACTCACCTATCATTTTCCAACTGAAATGCCTGCTGTTTTCAGACTCACAGGGTTGTGGATGCAAAGACTTCTTTGGGGCTGTTGACTGCCCCTGATGGTGAGTTCTGTTTAAACTGTCCCATATGTGTAACCACGATACTGAGATTTAAAAATGCTCTGCACACCACACCCCAGGCTCAACTCCAGTGACCTTTGCACAGCGTTCGGTACACAGAATAGGGAGCTTTCCAGAAAGCTTGTTGGCTAAGTCAAACATCCTGCTTAGCTAGCATTAGCAGTCCTTATGATGTCTGCCTTCTCCTCTGTTTGTCAGTTCCTTGGGTCGAGGGCTACGTCTCACACACTTGGGTACTTCTTACTACACCAACATACATACTGTTAACTGAGTGCCTGAGTCTAGTGTGGAGGAAGGCCATGGTCCTGCATGCTAGTGGAGCTGAGCACTGTTGGTCTTTGTGCTCTGTCACCAGCCTTGTCCCATTGTTCACAGAAAGAGTTCTGCCTTCCTTTCAAGTCTTACATTCATGAGCAGAGTTGAGAATGGACCTAAGAGATTATTTAGGCCAAATGCTTTATGTCATAAGTGATTAGATGAGGGACTTACCTGCCTCTGGTACAGCTGAGATAAAAACTAACACCTCTTTAACAGTAATTTTTCTCTTTGAAATATTTTCAAATTTTATCTAAAATGTCCTCATTCCGTTGCTATTTCATCCTCAAATATAATCAGTTGTTATAATCAGTTCACGGGAAAACTCTAAAAGCTTTTAGCTATTTTCCATATGACACATTTCAGAATATTAACTAAGAAGTTCTTACCAAGTTACCAAGGTGGAACATACGTGACAAGCCAAAGAAAAGCATAGAAGAAAAAGGTATAAAAAGGAAGAAAAAACATGACTCAAGATTTTCATGCCTACTCCCCACCCACTTCTCCTTCTTGTTCTCCTTCCTCCTCATAACAGGGTCTCATATAACCCAGGCTGACCTTACTATGTAGCCCAGGTTGGCCTCGAGCCTCCTTCCACTTCCCAAGTGCTCTGGTTTTGACAGCATGGCACCATGCCTGGCTTCCCTTCCTACTTACAAGGTGAGAAGATGCTGGACCTCTGAGGAGATCTCTCTTCCTACTCCAGAAAAGGAGGGGTTGGCCCAGTGGTTAAGAGCAATAGCTGCTCTTCCAGAGGAAGAGGGTCCAATTCCCAGCACCCACATGGCAGCTCACAAATGTCTGTATTTCCAATTCCAGGGCAGATCTGACACCCTCGCACAGACATACATGCAGGCAAAACATTGATGTACATAAATAAACAGATAAATAGATACATGAATGAATGAAAAACAAATAAGTAAAATTTTAAAAGAAAATTCGAAAGGAAATGAAAGATAACTGGTGAGGCAAAATAAATATTACCTTTAATAATGAGAGAGGCAAGGTGGAGGCCAGGCTTGGTATGCCAATCAAGAGGACTGCTGGCCATACTTGAGCTGTAGACAAGCCAACCTTCTAGCAGAACAGAGCTTTATGCCTAAAGCTGGTAACTGAGACGGGCCAGGAGGAGGAAGCCAAGGGCTGGACCTTGTGCTCTCTAAGTGATGTTGGCGAGCTTACTAAGTTGTGTTGGCTAGTACTTAGTAAGTTACCGCTTACTGAGTGCTACTAGTGAGTACATTAGACTTGGAGTGAGTGGTGTTGGCTAAGTGTGTTGGAGTCCATGTACAAGATTCTTCACACCACTTCCTACAACGAAACCTTAGCAGAGTGAGGATTTGGAAAGATGGCAGGCCAAGAAACAGGCTGATGGCTCAGTGCCACTGAGAGCTGGCCTTCCCTGGAAGGGACAGTGAAGCAGTGCTGGAGACTAGTGTATTTTGGGGGGCGTGGGGGGTGGTCTGGAAGTCCCTCCTCCATCCCTCATCCCCGTCGTTCATCCCTCATCCCC
>NW_022196897.1:60316261-60338459 GCF_008632895.1 Mastomys coucha
CCAGCCCCAATTCTAAATACTTACTCCTAAATCTTATATAACCCATCACCAGCCCTAATTCTATCTATCTCTATCTATATCTATCTATATCTATCCTTTCATACTTACCCCTAATTCTATTCTCTCTCCAGCCCCCAGCCCTTGTGGGTTAAATACTTTCCCTGGTCCCAATCAGCATCAGTTACATGGCAAAGCATAATAGGCTGTGGGAAAATCATGCCAGCTTGCATCATAAACTAGAGGCACTCAGCTTTTCCAACTAAGGCTTGTTTATCTCAATGCTCTCTGCTCTGGCCGGAGACCAGGTGTTCAATATATATGTATAGGGTGGCAGCTGCGGCTCCCCACAGCCAGGGGCTGGTGAGATGGCTCAGCAGGTAAGAGCACTGACTGCTCTTCCAAAGGTCATGAGTTCAAATCCCAGCAACCACATGGTGGCTCACAACCACCCATAATGAAATCTGATACCCTCTTCTGTGTACTCATTTATAATAATAAATCCTTAAAAAAAAAAACAAAAAAAAAAAACAAAAACAAAAACAAAAACAGCAAAAGCCAGGTTGCTGAACCGGGCAGGGACCAGGGTTGGGTGGAATGGGTCAAAGGAGACATTAGCTTCTGTTCAATAGAGGGGCTGCGAGGCTCCAGCACCGGGAAGCTAGAGTTTCTCTGCGGAGCTGAAGGAGTTTGGCTGATCAAGGCACCAAGGCATCAAGGAGTCAAGTCATGCTGCTGGGCGGCAGTGTCTACAGTGTCTACGGAGAACCAGTGAGACAATCCCACACAGGTAGGGGCAGCTTTACTATGTCACATTGTAGCTCAGGGAGAGAAGCTGTTGCATGAGATGGTCGGTTAGTTCAGATCTTCCTGCTTGAGCCCCAAATTAACCACATCCATGAAGTGGGGGCATAGAGCTGGAGGAAAGGGAACGGGCCTGCCTCACTGCCTGGCCTCCCTGCTGCAGGCAGGCCTCGCCTGAGCAAACGGAGGAGTTCCAACTGAGACCGCGGAGACAGAAAGTGACTGTAGAAGTCTTTTCTTACTTAAGATGGTGAAGTCATAGGATGTTGGAGGGTTCATGAAGGAGAAAGGGGAACACTGTTCCCCTGCTAAGGACTATGAAAAGAGGCGGTTATGGGCCTGCCTTGTTTGAATGGATGGCTTTCTTCTGAGCTGAAAAGCCTATTCACTTCACTTTGTCGACCTTCATTCCTCTAAGTGGTCAACACTTCAGTACCACTGAACTTAGGAGGTATGAAGCCTGAACCAGCATTTGGGATACGGGCTGCTACATTCGTTCTCCCCAAGTGGCTTGGTGTGTTCACAGCAGTGCCGGGGCTGGCCCTTGATTTAGTTATGAACGAAAGAAGACAGAATGTTAAATGCGGAGTATGTAG
The DNA here is from genome assembly GCF_008632895.1 of Mastomys coucha. NCBI lineage: Eukaryota > Metazoa > Chordata > Mammalia > Rodentia > Muridae > Mastomys > Mastomys coucha. The sequence goes on from NW_022196897.1 coordinate 60,317,659, forward strand.
TTAGCAGTGGTTTCATAACTACACAGACGAGATCTCTTTCTTCTCTCTCCCATCAGGCAGCACTGCTTTGGGTGCGTAAACCAAGTGAAATACCTTAAAAGCTCTGCCCAGTCCAGCCCGGAGCTGGCAGGGGTGGCTGGCTGCCTCACGCTCTTGTCCGTACATCCCGGTACCCTTTGTTGATGGTTGGAATAGTTTCTGACTATAGGACGTTAATGATCCCAAGGCTGCTTTAAGAAGTTTCTCTGTTTTACGGGAAGTGATTGAGGACTGCCAATCACGAAGCTGCCAGTCCCCGCTCATGAGCCTAAAGACTGTTCTGATTAGGATAATTACATTTTTATGAATATCCTACCTAGAGAGCAACAATTTTACCATGTCAGGCTACACCACACAAAGATGCATCAATTTCATCTGCAATGAAAAATAGAGTCTAATAGCTCAGTTATGTTTATGATAGTCACCATCAAGATGCAGCATAAGCCCCTCAACGGAAAGAATTCTGATCATTAGTTAACCCCGAGATGATTAAGGGTGAAGACTTGTCAGCCTTTCTCCTGATTTTTTGCTGTTTTGATTTGATTTTTAAAAAAATCCATAATTAACATCTATTAGCATCTTGGATTCCACTACAAGCACCAGGATATGTGGAGTAAAGCAAAAACAACAACAAAGTGAGGCTAGTAAGGCGAGGAACTAGGACTAATGGTCAGAGAGGATGGCGTAATTACGAAGCATAATTCTGTTCTGAGTACAACCACACCGTGCTGATTGCTTTACTCCTTTAATCAGCTTAGTTGATGGAAATTGTGGACAATCGTTTAATGCAAATAAAGCTATTTAAGTGTTATAGATGTGAGTATTCGTTAGACGGGGCCATCGAAGGCATAGTAGTCAGAACCAGTGGTCAGGCGGCATCCAAAGGCCTGTTGGAAATACAGAGTCTCAGGCTCTGCCCAGGGACTCTTGACTCAGGCTTTCTAGCAGAGGGTCCAGGATCACAGGACTCTGTCCTAACACGTTCTCTGGGGACTCACTCACTCGTGAGAACCAGCGTCCTGTATCTCTTAAGGATTTCTCCCAGTTACTGGAAACACTTGGTGATTGTGGAGGGAACCTATGCTGTGGGAATTCCCTGCTAATGGCAGGAGCACCGTCCCTAGGGAGGAGGCCCTTCTAACAGGCTGCTTTGAGAGTCTTAAAGGTAGATTTCTCTTCAGCAACTTTTCTCTTCTGTTTAAATACCTAAGGTCATGGGGCTTGTCTTGCCATGGTTTCTCTCCACTGTCCTTCATACTGGTGAGTCCACCTTTGCTGGGGAGGTATGCTTATGATGGCCAAAGACTTCCTTCACCCTGATCCCTGGTGATCATCTCCCTTTGGTACCTACCATTCCTTACAGCCATCTTGGTTTTTATTTTATTTTATTTCTTTTTCTATACAATCTCCTTTCTGTGTAGCCCAGAGTGGCCTGAAACACATGATTCCCCTGCCTCTGGCAAAGTGGCAAAAATTACAATGGTGAACCATGCCAGTTCTGACAGAACATTTTAAAATTTTGTCATTCTTGTGTGTACATGATGCACATGTGTGAGCGTGGGCATGCACACGCCGTGGTGTGTATGTGTAGAGATCAGACAACAACTGTCAGGAGTCAGCTCCCTTAGTCCACATTCTGGGTGTCACTCCAGGTGTCAGGCTTTCTAGTAAGCTCTCTTTATCCTCTGTGGTGTTTGAGTGAGCATGACCCCCCCATAGGTTCATCTATTTAAATACTTATGCCTGGTTGGTTTACCTGTTTGGGAAGGATTAGGAGGTATGGTTTTGTTGGAGGAGGTGTGTTACTGTGAGTAGGCTCTGAGGTTTCAAAAACCCATGCCATTCCCAGTTAGCCCTCTCTCTCTTTGTGATTCATTGTTGGTGTCTCAACATATAAGCTTTCAGCTACTGTTCCAAGGCCATGCCTGCCTGTCTGCTTGCCTGCCTGCCTGCTGCCTGCTGCCTGCCTGCTGCCTGCTGCCTGCCTGCCTGCTGCCTGCCTGCTGCGGTGCTAACTGCCATGATGGTCATGGACTCACTCTCTGAAACTGTAAGCAAGGCCCCAATTCAATGCTTCCTTTTATAAGTTGCCTTGGTCATGGTGTCTCTTCACAGCAATAGAACAGGAACTAAGACATGATCTTAACCATCTTAGCACCCCTGACTGATAGTTTTTAAGGTGGTTCCTTTAGAGATAGTGTCATCCTAATGGATCAGCACATGCAGGCAGTGTGCCGTGTAAGCAATGGGCCCGGCAGAAAGCAAGGCCCCTGTGGTGCTTTATTTCATATATTTCCACATGGGAATGTTATTTTAAAGATTCAAGGCAAGGACAAAGCCCAAAGGATGGTAAGTCTGAAACTTGAATGTGTGATGCCCTTGAAACTTTGGTCCTTGAGTTCTGGGGATTTTTATTTTGGTGCATCCTGGTGTGTACACTTGACAAGCTCTCCGCTGGTCCTGAGGTAGGAGTTCTCACCTAGTGCTTTGAAAAACTGCGAATCTAAGCCTGGGAGATGTGCTCAACCCAGCTTCACAGGACTCAGTCTTTGAGTTCTCAGGAGGAGGCACTATTTCAGAGCACTGGCATGCCCTGCCTAGCTCTGGAGTTATAGGCTCGCTCCATAAACTCTCCCAAAATATCATTATTATGTAATGCAGACCCTCATTTCTTCAGCTGATCTGATCCTTTGTGTTCTTACTATTGAGACAATGCTCAATAATATGTGTCAAATAAGTTAGGACCATTATGATAAAAATACCACAGAACAGTGTGAATGAAGTGGTCCTACTGATGGGACACTGCCCCTTTATAGTACAGGGGACTGAACTTAGAGTATAGTACAGTCTAGGCAAACCCTCTACTGCTGAGCCACATCTCAAGCCTTTTTTGAATTTTTTAAAATTTTGGATAGGGTCTTGTTAAGTTACCCAGGCAGACCTTGCCTCAGCCTCCCGCACAGTTGGGCTCACAGGCCTGCCTGCATGCTTGCCACAATGCCTGGCCTGACCCCCTTTTTACCCAACACAAATGCTGTGAGCTCTTGCCAAAACATGACTGTAAACCACACACTTAATAAGTATGATCATGAGTTCGAGGGCAGTGTGGGCTACTTAGCTAGTCCCTGTCTCAAAAGTACCAACCAAACAACCCCACGAGACCCTGACTGGCTTGTCACTTCTCAGTGCTGCTAGCTCTGCATGTGCAGAATGGGGATGAGTTTGTTCCTTTTGCTGTGGGTTCAATGAGGTAATGTACAGGGAAAGCCTTCGAAACTGATGGCACTGTCTCAATCTTGTCAGACACAAGCCTATCTTTCTGCTGTAACCTTACTTCCCCTCTGAATATGTGTGGGGCTGGGTGACTGAAGCACACAGAGACTGCTTCAAACTTTGATAGAAAGCAATTCCTGTCATTTGGGATTTAACTGGGCCATGTCATTTTCCCAGCTCCAAGGAGAATAAAAGATAAATTCAGTACGATATGAATTTATGATATGAACCCTACAAGTGCCTCACAAATATTGGATAGTCCCAACAAAGAGAGGTACACAGGAGAGAACATTAACTCTCTACATCACAGCTCGGCTCATCCACTGAGAGTTCCAGAAATCTCAAACTGTTCAGGAACCTGGGAGCTGCACTTCAGCAGCTTCTCTGAGGTCATTTTAAAAAGGCGTGGGTCTCTGATAGATGCAAGCTGGAAAGCACAGGCCTGAACCTTTCTTTTAAAGCCTCAAGGCAAGCATTATAGCCACCTGTGAGGGCAAGGAAGAGAGAAGAGAAGGAAGTTAGATCACATACATGGAATAGTATGCAGGCAAGGAGACTGCTAGCCCTGCTGTATTCCCAGAACCTAGGCTGTATATCATCAAGACCTGGAGGGGGAGGAGGAAGAGAAAGAGGATGAGGATGGGGAAAAGGGTGGTGATGGTGATGGTGATGACGATGACGATGATGGAGGGAGCTGTCAATGTATCCCAGGTTGTAAATGCTGGCAGAGGGTTAGAGTCAATCCAAACACGGTCCAGCGAGCAAAGTCAGGACAATGTAAAGTTTCCCATTAAGCCATGCACTTAGCTGTACTTCCCGTCTTTATGGAATAGAAGTATTTTTTTGAATTTGAATCCTGGATCCACTGGAAGCAATTGTCTTGAGGCAAATTTGGGCCTTGATTTCCCATTCCTTTTTCTTTCTTTCTCTCTTCCTTCCTTCCTTTCTCCCTTTCTTTCTTTCTTTCTTTTTTAGAGACATTTTTGTTGATTTTGTGTATGTGGTGGTATGGGGGGAGCATGTGTGCCAAAGAACATCTCTGTGATGGACTGTGCTGGTTAGGTTTTATCAATTTAACACAAACTAGAGTCACCTGGGAAGAAGGAACCTCAGTTGAGGCACTGCCTCCATTGGCATGGTCTGCTGGGATGTCTCAGGGAAATTTTCTTGATTGCTGATGGACATGAGAGGCCCAGCCTTGTGGGCAGTCTGACCCCAGACAGGTATTCCTGGACTGCATAAGAAAAGCAGCTGAGCAAGCCGAGGGGAGTAAGCAGTCCTCAAAGGACTCTCCTTCAGCTCCTGGATTGAGTTCCTGCCTTGGCTTCCCTCAATGAAGGACTGTGATTGGGATGTGAAAACAAACCATTCTCTCTCCAAGTTGATTTTGGTTTTGGGCTTATCACAGCAACAGAAAACAAAAAGCCAAACTAGAACATGGGTAGAAGACAACTTCTTTCCACCACGTGGTTTCCATGAGCCTTGGAGTCAAATACCTTTTTACACTGGCCTTAATTTCTTTTTTCATTAAATGTGTATGTGTGTGTGTGTGTGTGTGTGTGTGAGTGTGTGTGTGTGTGTGTGAGTGTGAGTGTGTGTGTGTGTGTGTTCAGTTGGACCATCTGAGTGCTGCTACAGAGGTCAGAGTAGGAGATCTGGTGTCTTCCTCTACTGCTGTCTCTGCTCTTGCTTTGAGACAGGGTCTCTCACTGAACCAGGAGCTCAAACCAGGAGTTTGGCTAGGCTGGCTGCCCCAAGCTCTCAGCATCCATCTGTTTCTGCCTCTTAATACTGGGGTGACAGGCACACACAACCACACACGCCGTTTTATGTGGGTGATGGGGATTCGAACCCAGATCCTCTCACTTGTACAGCAAGTGCTCTTAACCACTGAGCCACCTCTCCAGGCCTTGATTTTTCTATGTGTAAAGATACAAAGATTAGCAGTAATACATATGATAATAATTTATAGAGACCCTAGTCCAAGTTTATAGTACATATCAGATGAAAAAATAGTGGTGATTACGGGGAAAATAACACACTATTGTTCTTTAGGTAAATATATTAGGCAGAATTTTGATAGCATGATATCATTGCCATTACTACAGTGCTCAATATTCCCTGGCCCCATGGCCTCCTTTGGGGCCTTTGTCCCAAAAGCAAACAATTAGGGAACAAGCATAAGAGAAAATCCCCCTTTCATGTACACAGTCAACCCGACAGCCCGTGTTGATGGCGAAGAACGTTCTAGAACCAAGGAATAGCAAGCTTGTGCCTACTTGCTGAAATTTTCTTACAGGTACACTTTCAACACACACCCTTGATATTCAGATCAATACTTACAAAATTATATATACACACCTTTTTACTCATTCTTTCCCAGTGTTCCACTGAATGGGTGCATAAGCATTTAAAAGCTTCCTGCTGTGCTTGGGTTTTCCCACAAGGCCTGTTGCTGCTTTGTTCTGGAACTGTCAGAAGCAAATACTATCTTGGTGCATGACTTTTAACTTACTTAAGATGGTAAACAGGAAGGGGTGGGGGAGGAGCTCCTGGCTGAAGCCCTGATGTCTAAGATGTGTATCCCAGGTGCTCAGCAGCCTTCTTAGGCTGAAAATTTAAGCTAAGAACATCCAGGCTTGTTTCCTCCAGGCACCCCAAAGGTCAAATGTGTTTCCTTAGAGAGGTCACGATGTGGTGCTTTTGATTCCAAAACAGTGTGGGAAGCTCAGTCAGCAAATTATCTTAGAGTGGTTTTGGTCATGCTGGGAGGTGAACACCTGGCTGTCTCGCATCTGTCAGCATCCTCATCACTCCTGGGAAACCAGTAACTAAGAAAAGTTTTTAAGACATTCTCTTAGGCTTAGTTCTGTACCAGAAGCTAAAGAGAATGATAACTGAATGGCAGATTTGGGTGTCATAAGGCTCAAAGCTATGACATTTTAAGAAAAGCAGTAAAATGCTGTATAAAAATAAATACCAAAGTCCTGGCCAGGTCTGGGTGGTGGCGTACACTTCCCAGCCCTCGGGAGGCAGGAGCAGGCAGATCTCTGTGAGTTTGAGGCCAGCCTGGTCTACACAGTGAGGCATCTTAAAAGAAAACCAATAAGGAGAACCCAAACCGTAAAAACCTCCCTAATGAGTGGATTCCGCTTGTGGTCTGTGTGTATGTGCGGTCCTTAAAGCCTGAGTTTAATTAGAAATTTAAGAAAAATGCACCTGGGTACTAACAGAAACAAGGGTTTAAGACACAGGGATCTGTGTAGCAATGCTGATGGGTGGGATCTAAATACTTCACAGCAAGAGAACCACAGCCATATGTTAAATGTAAGTCCCTGACTAGACACGGAATAGCAGGTCTTCCAAGTGGGGCAGAGCAAGGCCACAAGAATGATTGGAGAGACCAGGATACTGGTGACGTTAAAAATCTAGGAAGCCTCGGCTGGTGAGATGGCTCAGAGGTTAAGAGCACTGACTGTTCTTCTGAAGGTCCTGAGTTCATAATCCCAGCAACCACACGATGGCTCACAACCATCTGTCCAGCTACAGTGTACTCATATACATAGAATGAATAAATAAAATCTTTTTAAAAATCTAGGAAGCCTCTGGTTAGTTGGACTATTTAGAGAACTGGGAACCATTAAGTTTACTTTTCAAATGAATCAAAACAACACCCTCCCCACACACAACCAACTGGTCATCAAAAACCTTTCTAAATAGTCTAGGCTTTTCCCCCCAAAATTTACCATAGGTTTAAAATTAAAAGAGAAAAAAAATGATATAATTTATCTATTGAGATGATAGAAACAAAGGAATCAAATGTTACTCAGTTGGGCGGGGAGATGGGCATTGGAGTGTTTGTTACTGTAGAGAGCCCCCTGCTGGTTGAGTGCAGTCATAGCATACCTGATGGCCTCTGCCCTGGCACTGGGAGGTCACCTTACCTAAGCGGTGGGCTGCTCTTTTGTTGCCAGGAAGCTGGCACACACCCACTATTCACTAGTCTTACCGAGTAGGTGAATAAATGGATAATCCAGATTTGAACAATGAGGCCAGTTTTGAAATGAATTTCCAATTCTAACCACTTTGTAATTAAAATCTCGCCAGCCTTCCTGGTGCGGAGAATTCTTCCCTCACGATAGCCTGCGTATGCTGCAGGACTAGCAGCATGATCTACCACCGACTGCCATTGAGCACCAAGTATGTGACATTTTCCCTGATGTTAGTGTATGCTCTTGTAAGCACTGTACACTGGATGAAGGGAGTGCAGAGTGCTCCAGTAACCCATCCATGGCCTTGTAGAAGTGCCTGAGCCAGTATCCGAACCTGTGTGTGTGCACGCAAGTATGTGTTTGGTGTGTGCACGTGCATGTATGTGTGCGTGTATGTGTGTGTATGTATGTTTGTATATGATGTGTCTGGAGTATGTGCATGTGTGTACATGTACATGCATGCTTGTATATGATGTGTGTATGTGTGTGTGTGGTGTGTGTGTGGAGTGTGTATGTATGTGTGTGCATGTGTATGCTTACTTGTGTATGTAGTGTGTGCATGTGTGTGTGTGTGTGTACACAGAGCACACTGACTCTGTGGTCTCTTCATTGGCTTTCCTTTGTAACAAATGGGAGAGCCATGGGACAGGGAAAGAGCAGGGAGGATTTTCACCACTGCACTGCATGCATGTGTCTGCATGTTTGTAGCATGCCATTTGATGGATGTTAAACTGCCCCTCTGAGAGATGAGAGTGACTGGACTGAATGACTTCTGAGAGGGGAGGACACATGGGCTAGGTTGCTGGGGCAGCCTCAGTGGCTAACCTGCTGTGCCGTGGATGCTCACCATCACTTTCCACTCTCAAGTGTCCCACTGCCGGTGGGAGGCTTATGGCTGCCCTATCTAGAAGGTTCTTTTCAGCTCTTAACTTCTGTGAGTTCAGATTGGACATAATTGACCGGTAACATGAGAGTGACGGCTACGGGTCTACAGGACCTGTCACCCAGAGACAAACCTCAGGGCCTGACTATCAAGTTTCTAGACTGTTTTGATTAAGGTGGGAAGATCTACCCTAGCTGTGGGCAGCACCATTCCAAGGTCTGGGCTTCCCGGACTGCATAGGAGGGAGAAAGCAAGCTGAGAACCAGTATCTTCCAGACTGCAGACACAATGGGTCCAGCCTGCAGTGCTTCTGGTGCCACGCTGGGCCGTGGATCTAGAGCCTGCAGCAGGGCTGTTTCCTGCTAGTGCTTGCTTCCTATAAAAGCACACCATAAATCCTTTTCTAGCTGATTGCTTTCCCATAAATTTGGGATCGCTGCATACGCGCTCGCCTCCTGCTGCACACGGCTAGTAGTAACCATTTGTTTCCTTGCTCTAGTAAGTCAGCAGAGTGCTTCACCTTGTCCGACACATGTCGATGCTGTTAGACGATTCCTCACTCTGTACACACAGCACAGGGTTGGAGAAATGACTTCGAACACTGAGGCTCAACGGCTGTGCTGTGCCGAGGCCTGCGCATAGGCAAGGTACATGTGCGCGACTTAGGAAGCTCTCAGGATTCCTGAACTCCTGAAGGCTTTCCCAGATCTGTATCTCCCTCTTCCTTTGCTTCCAGTCTCCATTTTACTAAGACGCACTCTCAGAAAAACAAAACAAAACAAACAAACAAACAAAAAACACAGAGGGATCCTGAGATGTGGTGAAGAATGAGTATTTACGTACTTAAAAGGCTGTTGCTGTTTTTGAGTTTATCTTTACTACCACAGTATAAAACAGGAGGCAGACATCGACTTTTTTGATTATATTTACACAGACAAGAAAGCCACAAGTCGACACCGTATCATTCTGCTTTTTATTTATTGTCTGGCTAACTTACAAACATGCAGGTGTCTATGGTAGAGTCTACCCTACCATTTAACTACCCCGATGACACAGGTGTCTGCGTCTGTTTACACAGTGCAGTGGTATGAAAAAAATTCCTCTACAGCTCCTGCCTAGAAACAGGGAAAGTTCATTTCACACCAAAAGTTTGAGGAGACTTCAATAACCACCCTGTTTCTGGTACTAAAATAACAAAATTGATATTACAAGTTAAAATATAAAGGCCTAACAGGTTTTTTTTTACAAATATGCAACAAATCTACTACTTAGACATAACAAGTCAATTCTTTTCAGATCACAAGTAAGGCACCATTGGGTTAAACATTTTCTCAGCTTTCAGTAAATAAAATGCATAGTGAAATAGACACAGAACATTGAATTTTAATACTGCAATATATTTCCATATAAAATGATTTGCAAATGTTAAAATACTGCATTGCATCTTAAATACACATAACTGGAAATATTATGGAAAAAAACATACATGTAAGCTTTGATTTCAGGGAAGAAAATATGCTTTGTGTGTGTGTGTGTGTGTGTGTGTGTGTGTGATCTGCCATAGGTTAAGCTAAACACAGAATTTCTCCAGAGTTTTAAATGCAATTGGGTCACTGACTTCCAAAGATAGGATGTAGGTGTATTAATGAAACATTCTTTGCAAAATACATTCTAAACCTTCTTTATTGTGAATGGCAGCTTCGAGCTGTGACCCCGTTCCCGACTTAGAAATGTACCTGAAAAACTGAGATTTACCAGGGCGTGTCCAATTTTCACTATCCCTTAAAAAATTGAGACCCACAATTTTCGAGTCCAACCTTTCTCTTCCATACACAGCACAAGGAAGGACCAATTCTATTTTCAGTAAGGTGGGTCACTGAGCATCTATCAAAAGGATGTTTATTTTAGTGAATATCAGATCAAAGAATTCAAAATACATTTTAAAATGTTAGGGATAAAAAAAATTGTCAAGCTTGTTAAACCTTTTATTTCATTGTTCTCATGGAAGACAGACAAATGGCAGAGGAGAAGGGAGGAAAATTACTCTCTAAAGAACTAGGTCCAGGGCTTTGGCAAGGGAAGTTATAAAAATACAATATATTCAAATCAATCACTTTATAATTTATTAGACGTTTCATCTATTAGAACTCCTAAGTTATGCTTTTATATAAATGAAACAATCATTCTATAAATAGGAATGTCTTTCCATTTTTCTTTGGATTGATTTTTTTTCTTTTTTTCTCTTTTTTTTTCTTTTTTGTTAGCATCTCCCAGCAACATGTGAGCAATACGCTGGACCCAAAATACAAAGTTCAGGTAGATACACACATGTGGCCATGTGCTTTAATAGACAACGGTAACATTAAACATGACTATATAAAACATCAAAGTGGAAATCTTTTTTCCAACTCTACAGCTAGATTGGAAAGTCCCAGTAAAATGTTGTAAACAAAATTATATATATATAAAAGGCAAGCCTGGCCCTTTTTGTGGTCGGTCCTTTAGCGGAACTTACTTGCACAGATCCAAGACAATGATTCTCCCGAGAAATTCAACACCAATGCTTTCCAGGTTCCACTGGTAAGCTCCTTATCTACTCGACCCCAGCTGGTTGTGCTCTGCCTATCATCAAAGCTGTCCCCTCTACCATAATTCTGGTCTGATACATTCTCTGACTTTCTTCTCCTATCTTGCCCTCCTAGCCTTTCCTGACCTGAGGAAGGAGTTTTCTCTGGGGTGGAGGACTGAAGAGCCATGGAAGAGCTGCAAGGCCAGTGACCACAAGTGCACATGCCAGCTGGTTCCGAGCCAGGAAGTGCCCACACGGTTCCGTTTTCTTGCAGTGGCTTTAATCCATGTGACCGTAAACTGTACTAGATACAGTTCTCACTAAGATACTTTGAAGAAACACCTGTACATACATATTAAGGAAAAAGGTAAAATAAGGGTCAAAAATCTAAGGTCTCACTGCCTGCCAAACATTGTATCAAGTTCTGACTTTGTCTTGGGACATCACTTGAATTGCTAAAACTCAATTTGCCTTTTTAGGCACAAGCTTTCCGTCCTAGCTCCTGTCTTCCAGATCGTCTGACAGTGTGGTGCTGAGGCATGTGTGGACACTTGAAATCTGGCCGTGTGCTTGTTCTAAGTACAGCATGGTTACTGGAGTGTGAAGACTTAGTACCAAAAACGTAAAAAAGCTCATTAATAATACAAGTGGAAGTGATATTTCAGATGCGCAGAGCTAAGGAAAATGGAATTCTTTTCATCTGTTTCCTTTTTACCTTTATAAAACATGGCTGATGGTCATTTTAAGACTAGATATAGGACTCACATTATGTTTCTGTTAGACAGCTCTGCCCTGGAGCCTACCTCAGACTGCCAAAGACTGGACATCCTGCAACCACAGGGATTCACGTTAAGGCTTGCTCAGCAACTTGCTTGGGCGGTCTGTGGTTCATGGAAACAGACCAGAGGCCATGTAAGCAAGAAAGGCTTAGAGAAAACCAGCTCTCAGAGAATTTAACAACTACAACCTGTAGCAAAAAAGCAGTGAATGTCTGACCTTGTGGGGCTGAAAGCTGGGATACAATTTTTCTTTGCCTACTTATAACAAAAGCTTATCGATCCCAGGAGGCTGCAGCTGATACAAGCAATAGCTCAGGAATATATACAACATGAACAGCTAGGCGCTTCCTTCCCCACCCCCACACGCAGGGATCCCCTCCTCAGCTTCTGTTCTTCTGTCCTACTCTCTGAGGGGGGCAAATCAAGAGGAGGGGTGTGCAGTTTTCAAACAGCAACAACAGAAGCAGTTTTGGAGCTTGGGTAGAGCTGAGCAGGCAGAGATCACCTCGGGATGGGAGGAAGGGGTGGGGCGCCCCTTTCTCTTCTATTGGATCCACCTTGATGAAGAAAGCAGATAAAATATAATTTTGGTTAGAAGCTCGTGTTCACTGTGGAAAGTCGGAGAAGGCTGCGAAAGGTGTTCACTGCTTTACCTAGACCTTGAGGCTGGGAGTAGGGAAGAAGCAAGTGATATTGAGTAGAAGATGATGGCTGCTGGCTACTGATTACCTCCTACAGTTATGTAAGTCTGCCATCAGTCATGTGGTCTGACTGTCATCTGATACACCACAAGTGGCCAGCGGGATGAGAGGTGGCCCTGTACAATGATGCAATAAGGGGCCATTCAAGGTATACCCCACGCTGCTCAAGGTTGTCTGAGGGGCTGAGGCAGCGAGAAGAGCAGAATAAAATGTGCTATTTTATAAAGCTTCATTTTTGTTAAATAATTTGCTATTAAAAGCAATTTTAGATTTGTTTTAAGTACATTCTAGAAATATTGAAAGCAAATCTGTAAGATTAGGGGATTAGGCAGTGAAGAATTACCAACTTAAATAACCATTTTAAATGCCTATTCTATTCTCTTTCAGGGGCTGTGTCACTCAAGGAAGCCATGATAGTGAGCAACAGGTCATTGTCCTGGTCCTCAAGTCACTCACTGGCGTCATAAAGAAACGGGGGCAGAGAAGGAATATGTTTAGCTATAATATTAAAAGTCTGTAGGGCAAGGGAAGGTGGTTCTGTTACTGATTTAAAAATATAAGTGATACTTAAATTCTATTAAGAATATTTCTTCAAGTGAATTTGTTCTAGTTCCTATAACAGACAGATGTGCCCTATTGAACACGCACATACACATTCATTCACAAAACAGTCAAAGGCAGCTGTGTCATGTGAAGGCTTATGTTCATCCAAAACTTCAACCACCAACACGACGGTTTCCTTACAGCTACAACTTTGGGCATGCACTACCTACAAACACAATATTCTAAGTAAATGAAATTTCTAGGATTGGAGTTTTCCTTTCAAGCAAGAATATTTTGTTTACTTCTGGCATTTGTTCTTGGAAAAATCCTTACAATGTTTCCTAAGTTCTTTAAAGTGCAGCAGAAGCAAAAAATGAAACTTGGACTTGCTTCATTTAACCCTAAAGTGTCCATGATAGCTCCTTCTGCTATGGTCCAGCACTGCAACCCCAGGCTCAATTCTGTGTCCCTGGCTCTGCTTTTGATCTGGCTCTGCCTTTTTTTACCCCCTTTGGTAAGTTCTTCCTGAAAGGCTTCTAAGCAGCCTTGACTTCAGCTGGTCTTAAGCTGCTCAAAAGCTGGGCACCCACTGACCAACAGTTACTCAAGAGCTGTGTGCTGAGAGGGACTCCGTAGGCCCTGAGCTTCTCTGAGGCACTGTGCTAGAGAGCAAGGGTCTAGCTATGGGTGCTGTGACTACTGTCTAACTTGAGGGATTAATCCCAAGGCTTAGGTCTTTGCGGGCCTGAGTCTCTGACTGAGCCTGATGCTCATCAGTAGCACTTTTCCATATTCCATGTTAATTTTCTCTTAGTCCCAAGCATACTTTGGTGTGAAATTCCATGTTATTTTTTTCTTAGTTCTGTGCATATTTTGCAGCGTAATCCCAATGTTTCTATTCTACCTTTTGGTTCACATTTCTTTTTTAGCAGGAAGATGATGATGCAGGCACCATGCACGTTAGCAAGCAAGGGGAGACGATCCAAACGTGCAATGCTGGCAAGTTCTTGTATAGAGACTTAATGGGCTCCAGTGGAATAAAAACCATGTGATAAAACAGGGGCGTGTTTACTAAGTAATGGTATGTAAAAATCTAGCACCAGATATGGTCTACTGTTGTTACCACTGTATAAAAAGTCAGACTTAGATGGGAAACAAGAGAAAGAGGATGTGGTGGAATGAAAATGTCTATATGTATGTGTGTGTGTGTGTATGTATATATATACATATATATACACAACACATATATATGAAACTGTTTTGAATATATACATATATGTATATATGTTGAGTACATATACATATACAAATCTATGGCTATAGCACATTTAAAAGATCAAGGCAGTATTTTGTTTTAATTTATATGACATTCTGCCAGTCTCAAACTAGTATGAATAGAAGATCAACTGACCTTTGCTCTCCTAGGAAGGTCAAAACGAAGGAGATGACCCAAAGAAACAAAATAGTATAACTTAATACTGGTCCACCAGACATATTCTGAGGTGGTAATGTCACCTTCAGAGAGTTACTGCTCATTCTGGGTATAGTTGAGAGGCTACCAGAATGCACACAGCTCCTGATGGAGCTTCCTCTTCCACTCCAGGGGAGCGGGCAGGTATCCCTGTGCATCTTGTCTGGAGCTCAGGCTTTCACAGTACGAGCCTGCACAATGCTCCAGCAGAGAGAGATACTTACTTCGGCTTTCATTTCTGGCCAGTTTGCTGGGATAGGTCTTGGTTGTTGGTACGTATGGCTCTGGAGGTGGCAAGTCAGAAATCGGATGGAAGTAGAATCTGCTCTCCCACTCATCTGTGGGAGAAACAAACAGAACCTCAGACAGAGAGACAGACAGACACGCACAGAAACCAGTTCCAGTTTTGTGGCTGGAAGTGCACAGAGAAGCCACAGTGAGACCAATGTGCCTCAACACTCCTGGCCTGCAAGACAAAGCAAAGCAACATGATTTGAACTGGAGTGACCTGGATCCTCAGGTCTCGCTGGGGGCTAAGACACAGGGCACTTTTCTTCCCACCAGTGGGCCAGGAACATTTAAATTTTTTTCATTTTTATTTTAGTTTTGTGTGTCTGGGTACTTGGGCTGCATGTATGTCAGCACATCAAATGAAATGTTTTGGAAATCAAACTCAGGTCCTCTTGAAGACCAGGTGAGTCTAACTGAGACCTTTCTGATAACATGGCAGAGGGAGCGGCTGGCCTCACTCACAGCTGTTCAGAAATGTAGATCATAAGATGGTAATTTGCAAACACACACAAATTACAAAATCTCTGGTGAATCAAGTTAACCATACTGAAACTCAAACAAGGAACAAACTAGAAAAAAAAAAAAAAAGAGCTGCCTTTTTGGAAAGTGGGAGGATGAGGCGATCTCGCTACATCACCACGAACCCTAAAATGGAACGTTGGTTCTGTGCTGTGTGGATAGCAATGACGGAACGAGAAACATCACTTCAAATAAACATCACTCGCCTTCGCAAGATGAGTCTTGGAAGCCATTTCGCACTGCTGTGGAGGGTGGGGGTGGGGGCGGCGCCCCAGCACCAGGCCTGTCAGGAGGAAGAGGAGGCCTAGGCCCACTTCTGGGACTGTCCATTCCACTCCTGGATGGCAACTGAGGAGTGGCCGGCAGGGCCCGGGGTGTGCTTCCATTTCTGTTTATTGGAGGTGGTGGTGGGAGGGGGCCTGGAGCAAAAGACAAGACATCTAGTGAAGCATTGCCTTAAATCCACATCCCCCATGGTCATCATCACTGTGCAAGACAGAGTGCCTGCTGGGTACGCACCCTTGAACTAGGGAAAATGAGAAGTGGTGGAGACCTTCTGGAGACAGATAGAAACATGACAAGGAGGGACATCCACCCGTGTGGATGTGTAAAGTCAGTACATGTAACAGCGGCTAACTGGCTGTCTGGCTTCACTGAGGCTGGGGACCAAACAGTGAAATTGGAAACAGGTAATAATCAATTTCTATTGACAACCATGTCATTGAAAAAGCATTTTATCCTTTTAAAGACTTATTGAACTAACTATTGTAATACCTCAAAAGAATTGTTTAAAACAATCTTTAATTGTTTTTAATTGCTTATACTTATAAAGTTAGTGTAGATCTTTAGAAAAATTATTTTTTAAATTAAAAAAACTAAAATTATTTGTGTGTATGTATGTGTGTGTATTCACACCATAGCACATATGTAGAGTTCAGAGAGCAACTTTAGAAAGTTTATTTTCGCCTTCCACCTTCACCTGGATTCCAGGGATCAAACTCAGGTCGACAGGCTTGAGCCACAAACATCAAACATTCTTACTAGCTGAGTTCATTGTCTTGCTGGCTCCAGTAATTCATTTTTACATGTACAGTATTTTCCTATGTGTGTGTGTGTGTGTGTGTGTGTGTGTGTGTGTGTATGTGGTGTGTCTCTGTGTATGTATGTGTGTGTATGTGTGTGTCTCTGTGTGTGTGGTGTGTGATACGTGTGGTGTGTGTCTATGGTGTGTGTGTGTGTGTGTGTGTGTGTGTGTATGTGTGATATGTGTGTGTGTGTGTGTGTGTGTGTGTGTGTGTGTGTGTGTTTGTGTATGACGGGGTAGATGGAGAGGCACAGGGAGTGAGAAATGGCTGATCTTACTCCCCCGTTACAGACAGTAGTAGTAGGTGGTGGGTTCTGCTCCCAAGTGTGCTGTTGGCTCTGGAGCTTGGGTCCCTGACTACCAAGAGTAAGGTAGTTAGCTGCCACCTCTGTCACAGCAGTGCCAGGAGCAATAGCTGAAAAGACAAACTAAAAGTATTACATACAATCCAGCCCTCCAGAGGCAGAGAGAGGTGGATCTCTGAGTTTAAGGCTAGCCTGGTCTACAAAATGAGTTCCAGGCTAGCCAGGGCTACATAGTGAGGGCCTGTCTCAAAAATATTTAGATATAAAATAAAGATGTAATATATATTTCCAACATATTTGAAACCATTTTCTAAAAAAAAAGTAATACATGAAGTATTCATGAGTTTCTTCCTGACCCTGGGGCTCCTGCAGCTTCCTAAGCTAAGTCTACAGGCTTTTGCCTGGAAATTAGTTTCTCCTGCTATTAACCTCTGAACATGCCACCTCTCTGGCTCACCTGAACTGTGTTTTTTAAAGACTTATCTTTAATAGGCAGAGAAGTGGACTCAAAGCCTGGCTTAGGGAGAGAAAAATAGTTCATTCTAACTACTTTGTCTTTGGCATTACTGCTACTCTTATGGGAACTTTCTTCCAACCAAGACAGCCCAGCTTCCCATTAGGGAGCAGGGCCTGGTGGAAGACAAAAGTCCCTCCCTTTTCACTCTCAAAGGCCAACTGGGTCAGCCAGTAGGTATGCTCGCCTCTTAGACACAAACTATCTGGCCCCTTTCTTGAGGTCTCCACGCCTCCACCGTGACACTAGACCCTTGGTGTGGGGCAGCAGCGTGGCTTTACTTGCTTTTCTTTGAGACATATTTGGAAGAGCAGAGTTTTAGGGACATGACACCCCCTGATCTGCCATACCTGATCTGCCTGGCGGATCCCTCACGGGAGGAGGGGGCCTCTCGTTGGGTGGGGGAGGGAGAGGACCCGAGCGTCCAGGTGAAGGCAAGGGAGGTGCAGAGGACGTGAGGGACAGGTTCCGTTGTGGCAGCCTGGGGATCTCATCGTTGGAAGTCGGAGGCAGAGGAGGGGGCCCTGGCCGGCTGGGCGGTGGCGGAGGAGGTGGCGCCTGTGAACCCGACCCAGGCCGCGGGGTGGAAGGCACTGGAGGTTTGCTGTTCTGGGAGGGGGGAGGGGGGACCGCTTCTCTGTGGATGGAGGGCCTGTTGCCCACGGGAGGAGGTGGTGGAGGGGGCTTGTCATCCAAGGCTCGGTTTGGGGTGGGAGGCAAAGGGGGCCTGGGGAACGGAGAGGAGGAGCCCGAGGGGTTCTGGCGTACAGAGCCTGCTCCAAAAGCAGCACCTCGGTTTCCTGGAAAGGGAGGCCTGGGGGCTCCCAGCCCTGCTGGGGATCCCCGGTTGTGCAGACTTGACGGAATGGGTCTTGGCGTATTTGGCACCGGAGGGGGCACGCTATCTGGTTTTGAGCCCACATCAGGCCTCGGGGGAGGCAGTCTGTTCCTGGGCGGCTCTGGGGGCCCACTCCTGTGGCCTGGGGAGGGTGCAGGAAACCTCCCCGGGCCACTCGGGGGTGAAAAGGGCTTGGCAGATGTGGCTCTTCCTCCTGGTGGCAAAATCGGCGGTCGGCTTCCTCCAGAATCTAAAGAACAAGAAGATGGATACCGGGTCGAAAAGTGAGGAGCCTCAAAGAACCCAGAGGACAAGGGAGGGGTGCTGGCCCTCTTCCACTGAGCACTGATTATCGGTAACTAGTAGCTTTATAAACTTAAATTATTTAATATGTTGGTGTGAGTCTCAGGTAGAGAGGGCCAGTGAGTGACATGGACAGCAACTTGAGGCTCCAAACCAGAAGCCTGGGATCCATAGCACAGGAAACTGAAGCCACAGGAAAGGAAGTTCAAGTGGCCAGGCCATGAAGAGCCTTGTGGGTGAGAAGATGTTTTAGTGTATCCTCCACATCAGAAGCGCTTGGGCAGGTTTATTCAGTGGAGTCACATGAACCCGAGGTCATTTTTAATTTTGACTTTAGCACTGTAAACATGTATTTTTCTCGGGTAAGTAGTATAATCCTACCCCACTAGCTTATGCTATGCCTTCCAAATTCACATAGAAGCTATAGTTACCATTCACCTTAAAACAGCACAGCACCCCCCCCCCAGCACTGACTTCAAAGGCTTCTTCATTTTCCTTTTGTTTAGTTTTTCCACCTGTTAAAAGTACTGAGTACATGCATCTGGCAGCTGCCTAGCATCCTTTTGTGTGCTTCAGGGAAATAATTTTATATTTGTATACAGAGCTGGCAAGATAGGACCTACAGCCAGCTACCTAGGACCAGTGACTTCACCTTAGGATGAGAGTGTGACATTCATCCCAATGCCTGAGATTGCCTTCAAGCTGAGTGCAATAGGCCTACCTGCAACCTATGTGAACTCTGTGTTTAGGCATGGGTCCCATCCTCAGGAAATCCCATCATGGTTGTGCACTGTCCGAGACTGAAAATACAACCTTCAAGGATTTCAGATAAGGGCTGCTCTATCTGCGCTCACAACACTGGCTTCTAATAGCAAATGTCTGCCATGAAAAACACCTGTTGCTATTTAGTGAGGTCTGGAGCTGTGTACACGTTCCACAGTGTACTTGAAAGTGCCTTAGGCATGTTGCTATACACAGTTGTCAGACAAAGAAAGCTGCACCCCTAGGTTACTGAGTCTGGGGGGCTGGGGAGACCAGAAGGCAGGTCTGAGTCCTCCATTTCTCTTTTCCATTCCCCATCCTTCTGGCTCCAGTTCACCCTTTAGAAAAGCACTGGAGGATGGGTTGTCCCAAGGATACTGTCCAAACATTACATAGCTCTACAGGACTGCCTGATAAGAAGCCCAACCTGATCCCTCATAAAACAGGGTGACATCTTAAACAGTGTAACTGTGTTAAAGGGCAGAGCCTAACTGCCAAATTGCCTCTTGTTTAGAACATCAGAGAAAGAGTGCTATATACCATTATCCCTGTTGGTGGTAGACCTCAGCTTCGGCATTCCAGCCTGGAATAGTCCTCCCAATCCTGGAGGACCACCCCCTCCAAAATTTCCACCACCTCCTCCTCCTCCACCACCACCTCCGCTGCCTCCACCATAGCCACCACCGCCACTGGCACCGGCTCCCTTCGGTTCTGCAAACAGAAGGAAAGACACTTGAGAAAATGCAGGAGTATTTACCAGTCCTAACTCCAGGGAGCTGTAACACATGGATGAAAGAGAACAGGCTGACCCTGGGCATTTAAAATGAAAGGGACATCTTCCTTTTACATTCTGTACTTGTTATTGGCACCAAGAAATTTCACTTGATTTAGCCACTTTACTGTATATTTTCAGTTAAAAAATACAAAAAAAAGGATGACCTTTCATTTTCTAATAGGCACACAGTTTCAAATAATAAATGTTCCCCCTTTCTGAGAACTGTGCCCCATTCTTTCTGTTTTATAAAAATAATTACTTTGATGGCTGAACCTCCTTAACAATGTGGATTATCAATGTTTCTATGGTAACAGTGTTCTGCTTTTAATGAGACCGCTTCTGTTCTGAAGCTAAATATTAACTATTAGGTTACCATAGGTTGGTTTTTTTGTTTGTTTGTTTTTGTTTTTTAATATTTACTGAAAAGGAGGATTCTTCTATTTTAGACTTAAAGACTTATAATATGGAATCTTATCAAGTACCTATTTAGCATTTACTTAGTTGATTGTATAGTTTTTATTATTTGATATTTAGGATTGGTTTTAAATTTACTATTACAAATGGGATTATTTTTGGTCTTTGTCAGTTACTCTTACTACTTGTTTTGCTTAGTATTTTCTTATTCAGAAATGGAATATGTTGTTTTCTTTTTTTAAAGATTTATTTATTTATTTTATGTATGTGAGTACACTGTAGCTGTCTTCAGACACACCAGAAGAGGGTATCGGACCATGTGGTTGGTGGGAATTGAACTCAGGACTTCTGGAAGAGCAGCCAGTACTCTCAACCACTGAACTATCTCTCTAGCCCATATGTCATTTTCTTACTTCTGCAACTCCTTGCAGACAATTTGTTTGGGTGGCTGTCCTGCCCTTGATAGAATGTTTACGGTGTCTCTGACCCTGCCCACTAGAAGAAATGGCCAAGCGTGTCATCCAGGCTTAGCAGGTAGCTCAGCAGTAGAGTGCTTCCCTAACATGCTCTTGTCTATGGCTTCCATCTCCACGACAAAGTGAAAACAAGAAAGAATAAACAAAATGCTCAGAAGATCATCTGGAGATATCACCACAGGTCCTCTGGGAAGTAGGATTACCCTCAGGTGGAAAGCACTGGCCTGTAGACTCCTTGTGTGATCACCACAGGTCCTCTGGGAAGTAGGA
>NW_022196897.1:60339280-60357683 GCF_008632895.1 Mastomys coucha
ACCACAGGTCCTCTGGGAAGTAGGACTGCCCTCAGGTGGAAAGCACTGGCCTGTAGACTCCTTGTGTGTGCACTGCCTGGGCTACATTCTAGTATGAGGATGGTGGCAGTTTCATGACACTTACCAAAAAGCTTTCTGTGGCTTCTGGCTTGGGAAAGATTCATACAGCATTTGAATTAGCTGTTTATTGAAAACTGAAACACAAAACTTACCAATAAAAACCCTTTTAATGCACAGTTTTCCAGAGAGAAACTAATTTTAGAAAGTTTCTGTCTTTTTTGTTGTTTATGCAGACTTCCTGAGTAAAGTCTGATAAATTAATGATTTCCTAGGAAATTAACTTCAAGATTTTTAAATGAGCCAAGCATCATGAAGCACACCTGTAATCTCATCACTCACAAAAGGAACCATCTGAAGTTGTCTCAGCATGGGGCTTCATTATTCTATCCCCCACTGTAGAAAATCCATCTCAAATCTCTTTATCAACTTTGGGAGATTTCATTTTATTCATTAATGTGTTTTTATAAATTAGCCATTAGTTCTCCATCTTTCTTATGTGTACAGCTCTCCACTGAAGACATAACTTGGTGATGAATTGGCAAGGATTATTTTACCTAGCATGCTAAATCCAATCACAGCAATAATTTCAGGAGTGTTTGTGAAATTACTTTAGTATGAGGCTTAAAATTTTACTAGCTTTTAACTGCCAATAATATAACATTGCCCTTGTCATTCAAGTATTAGTCATCACTGAATAAGACAGCTTAGAATACCACACACACACAGGACACATTTATGTTGTGTTGTAAACTGGAAGTGTGCTGCTGTACTATCAGACACATTGTCTATCTAGAGCTCCACCCATTGTTCATATAGGGAAGTGCTATATGGTTTAAATGTAGCCCTCAAGGCTCCAGGGTGGGAAACCTGGTGCTCAGTGCGTCCATGAAAGAGGGTGTGTAACCTTTAGGAAACAGGAACTGGTGAGTAATAATGAGGCCATTGGCTACTACCCTCAGAAGGAGCTAATACGGTTTCACAGGACTCTAGTTAGTTCTGAAAAGGGTTATCATAAACCAGCAAGACTGGCTGCTCCCCAATCAGGTTTTCCATCTTGTTTGCGGTCTGCCTTATGCCTTTACTTCTGCCATTGTTGTGCTGCCCTCCCCATGAGAGCACATCACCAGAGCCAGGCCAATGCCGATAGCACACTCTCGAACCTCTAAACTATAAGTTAAATGCATTTCTTTTCTTCATAAAGGACTTGATATCAGGTATTTTGTAAAAGTAATAGAAAATGGACTCATACAAAAAACTGAAACTGAGGATGGCTCACTGGCTTTAGGTTATTTGGTATATCCAGCAGGACAGGGCTAAATTACAAAGCTATATCATGCATAAGCACTTTGATATAGCACCCAGAGAGGTTTGGCCTGCAAACGAAGACATAACAGGATGAATTCTGTTACTTGCAAAGAGCCTAGATAGCAGTATAAGTATCCAATTAAGGGCAGGGACAACCATGCGTACAGTGGATTCTATCTTGCTTCTGTCAGATGCTCACTCCTCAGCATCACTGAGCTTCTGGAGAGGAAAGCCTAACCCTATTTCCACACAATGGAGGGTGGACTTTGAAGAATATGAAGAGTTTCCACTTGGGAGTCAGGAAGCCCAGACTGTCCAGTTTCCTTCAAAGTTGGCAAGGAATTCACACCCACTCCTCCAGGGCTCCAGATTTTTTTTTTTTTTCTGAGACAGGGTTTCTCTGTGTAGTCCTGGCTGTCCTGGAACTCACTCTGTAGACCCTTGGCCTTGAACTCAGAAATCCTCCTGCCTCTGCCTCCCAAGTGCTGGGATTAAAGGTATGCGCCACAACTGCCCGGCTAGGGCTCCAGATTCTTATCGTAAAAAGAGAAGGCAGGCATCCTCTGTCTGAGACTTGGTAGCTTCTCTAGCCAATAGCAGAGACCACAATTCAGATACAGTTGTTGGACCAAAGCTTCCTAGACAGAACCCAGACTGAAATACTGTGTGGTGTTCTGATCTAGAGATCAGACTGTTAGTCACATACTGAAAACCCACAGCTCCTCTCTGAGTGCTGTCTATTCTCATATGCACTTGATGTCAAAGCCTTTGTTCTCCATTTCTCTTCCAACTCTGACTCCGCCAGCCCCTGCCACTTCTTCCTTCTCTACCTGTTAGCCCCTTTCCTTGTGATCTCCTACCTACCTCTAACCCTCCTAAACTCTGCATGCTTATTCACCTGCCTGCGAAGCTGTGTTTGGTGACTGTCATTCACTCCATTTCCTGAGTCTAAATGAGAGCTGAGGCTATGATAAATCTAGTGAGACCGAAAGGGCGGTGTCAAGACCTGGATCCAGTCAGGGATGTTTTTCACTTCATAAATGTCAATGAAGAAGCTTACATTGTGCTTACTTGCTTGTTTATATAGACCCTGTGTTATTGTAGGAGATGCCTCAGACTCAGATGTACAGATGGGCAAACTTGTGATCTCATTTCCTGTCTTCAAGCTCCTGGGAATCACGTCTTTCTCTAGAATTCCTCTTAGCAGACAAGAGAGCATTGTACACATATCATCTCATGGGAAGCTCACAACAGACTTGTGTGGCCTATAAAGTGGTACCCATCTCCACTTTACAAATGAAGAAGACATTAAGGCTTGAAGCTGTGGCCTGATGAAGTTGTGTGCGAGGCCCTGACTCCTGATTCCCAGGCCAGGACACTTCCCATGTTTCATGATGCCTCATGGTCTCTGATGCCAGGAGCAATGGGTTAATCTCCAGAAAGCGCTGTGAATAATTTAGAGAATCGCCGCTGTGTGTTTCTTGGACAAAGAATTATTATGCTGGCTTCCTGCAGCATTAGAGGAGGCTCAAGCTAAAGCTGTGGCTACAATGACTAACTCAGTTCTGCCTTTTGCTAGCTTTGCAGCTGTTGTCAGAGAGAGAGAGAGAGAGAGAGAGAAGGAGGGAGGGAAGGAGGGAGAGAGGGAGAGAGAGAGAAAAAGAGAGAGAGGGAGGGAAGGAGGGAGAAAGGGAGAGAGAGAAAAAAAGAGAGAGAGGAGAGAGAGAGAAGAGAGAGAGAGAGAGAGAGAGAGAGAGAGAGAGAGAGAGAGAGAGAGAGAGAGAGAGAGAGAGAGATTGAGATCTGGTTGGAGGCACAGGTTGACCATTAAGCTATAAACCATTTACAACTATGGAAAAGAGTTTTTACTTACTGTCCAATATTGGGGCACTTCTGTCATTGGTGACCGTCTTCTTTAGCTTCTTCCCTTTGCTGATGTCAGAGAGAAGAGCATTCCTCCCAGCCTGTTCTGTCTTATTCAAGGTGGGTTTTTCAGTATTGGCCTGAAAGGCAATCACATGGACTCATCTGCTGCTCTTGGGGGGTAAAACCATGCACTGGAGTACTCAGTCAGACAGGTGGCTATAGACTTTATGGGAGATTTGGATTTTATGTCATTCTCTTTAAGACCCAGATTCCTGGGAGCAGATGCAGCAACAAAACACAAAAATACTAAGTCTGTGATAAAATCTGAATGTTCAGACCATAATCTGCCCATAAGAAGCCAGGGTGTGCTGGCTCTTTCATGTGACACTAAGTCTGAGGGACTCTGCAGCTGCTATTGGCCCTCGTCTGACGTGTGTCCTGAAGAGCAGACGGCCTCTGCCATCATTTAGCGCTCACCTGCCGCAAAAAGATGCTGGACTCTGCCAAACCAGAGGAGGCTTTTCAACTCACTAAACCTTTAGAAAACAATGTCCTCTTTATATATTGACAAAAGTGTTTTTCTCTTTTGTCAGACTTATGGCATAATTTACACATATTGAATCCCTCTTGTCAGCTCCCACTACTATTAGTTTTGACAAACATATAGTCAAAATAGGGAGTAGATTTTTTTTTCATATCCCACAATTCCCTCAAGTTCATTTGACCATACCACATTTCTGATATTTAATTCCTTTGAAAGCCTAGCCCAGAGTAAATGCGCAGCTAAAGATGCATATTTACTTAAAAGATGTTTGGGCATTTATTTTATAATCATAAAGCTTCTGACTGTGAAAGTGAGGTCCTGATCCTTTAGGGTTATTTTAGGAATGTGGACACTCAAGTCTAACACATTGGCTTGAAGGTAAGCGCCTCTCCTGTGTGGATCCCATCCAGGGTGAATGTGGCCACCTCAACACCAGACGCCCTTCTAGCTGGCATGAGAGTCTCCTGGGCGGGCCCCGCCCGGGCCCCGCCCTTTGGAAAGGATGAGATCCCAGGTGAGCCAGTTTTGGTCATAAGAAGTGAAGGTGAGAAGCTCAAGGTTTGATGCCTCTGCCTTTAATTGCCAGAGAGGCGGAAGGGCGGCCAAGTTGCACGGAATCATTGTGCACCAAGATGCAGACATACCGAAGCAATGAGAGCATCTTCTGCATGCTGCATTTCATTTTAATTTATCGAAATTTAAATAAAATTTCATTTTAATTGTATTGACCCTGTGTGTTATTTCTGCTTTATAGACACATGCACACAAACCCAAAACAAAGACACCAATGGAAATCTGTAGTGTAGTGAGTTAGATCACTTGGTCCGGTGGTAGGGGTGTCAAGGCTGGAGGAGGGGCCCAGGCCGGAACCCTGGCAGTGTGACGCCAGCACCGTCCCCTCTCTGAGAGAAGGGTGAATGTGGGCTCCCAATCGTTCCTTCCCCATCAGCCCTCAACAGCCCCTGGAGGCAGCCTGTAGGGAGCTTCCCCCATCTCCTTCCATATAGTCTTTACATGGCTAACGTGGTTCTGTTAGTGAGTTTGTTCTCTATTATACCTAAAATACTATGGAGAGACCCTTAAAAGCTACCTGGTCCCTTTACTTTAAGAATGAAAATCAACTAGGATTAACTAATGAATCCACACTGGACATCTTCAGTCTGAGTCAACAATCTGCCACGGAGGCTTCACCCCCTAGCTTGGAGATTTATTTTGTCACCTGACTTTGTTATGCCAACCTCTCTCAAGTGGCAGACCAGGACATTTAACTGTATTGCTCAACTAGGTCAATGTCACCTGGTGGCCACCAATCCATCTCCCCTTTTCTCCCGGCCTTGCTTTGAGTTCAATAATTATAGCCCTGGTTGGCCTCCAATCTCCTGCCTCAACCTCCAGAGTTTAAATTACAGGTGAGCCACCACATCTGGCTTCAAATTCTAATCCTTTAGGCTCAACATTCATGATTTGTAAAATCTCTGTGTTAACTGTGTCATTATTTAATATTTTCATTAAATTCAGTTACTATATTATTTTCTGTACTCCTTTTTAATGAACACTCTCTCTTAAATTATATCACTGGCTTTTAAATCAGCCACTGGCTTTGATATGCCAATCATAAATTTTTAGAACACATATTAGAATAAGTATATCAGCATTAAAATTCTAAAGCGTAACCTGTGTGCCAATTAGTAGTGATAGGCAACTCACATTTTTGGAAAAATACAGATAAACTACTCTTGGCACACCAGCCAGCTACATGTGTTTTCCAATTAATTATGCATGCAAGGGGCTGCTTAAAAATTTCATAGACTGACACTCTTATAAAATGAAAAATAAATATGATAAAAAATGAGTTGGTTAAAGAGATACACAAAATCCTATCTGAGAATAAACCTAACTCCCATCAAATTGCTATAAATATTTCTAATAGTTTAAACCCAATTTCTGTCCTTGTGCCCTTAGGGATTCTCACAGGAAGCTGGGGGACCAATTGTTAGTAGGCCAGAGTCTCAGAAGAGTTAGATAAATGTGTGCCAAAAGCAGGAGACTTTTTCTTCCCCAGCTTCAGTCTCCCAATACAAGAAATAAAGGGATCAGTCATTAGCGTGCAGCTCCTAAGCAGCAAAGGCTCACATGGTGGGTGGGGCTCTGGGATAAAAGTGAGTCTTGGAGCCTTCCTGCAGGTGGATGTGCTAAAATTTCCTGACAGGCTCACCCAAGGATGAGGAGTCCAGTGATGAAACCCTTTGGAAAGTAACCATCTAGGCACAAGGACAGGTTTAGTGGGGTGTGAGAGTGTGTGGGGAAGGAGGTGGGGGTGGGAGTAACATTTGTGGAGAACAGAGTGTAAAGAAAGGGGAGAAGGCAGAGAAGAAAGAGGTGAGGTGGGAAGATGTTGGCTGCATTGTAGAGAGCCCTCACTTTCAGGCATTAAGTTCGTTTGAGTGGGGAGACAGTGCGCCCTGCTTCAGAGCTCCAGAGCTGTCTGTCCCACAAAGCCTTACTTTAAGCTATCACATTTGCCTTGATAGACCTGGTAGATGAAGACTAATAATCCACACTCCGAGCCCATAAGCTTGTATCCCAGGAGACCTTGAAACAAACATATTCTTAATGTTATTTGGATTCAAGAGGTCTCAAATAGGTTCTAACCTCAGAAAAGATCGGGCCCTGGCAAAGCGTCAGACCTATGCTGGAATGCCAATGCACTTACAACACAACTACATGCCAGCATTTGACTTTGTTTGGTCGTCTTCATGCACAGGGTGAAGAGAGAAATCCACTATATGGGCATGCTCAGAAATAATCCCAGCCCTTGGGAGGTGAAGACACAAGTTGCCGACCAGCTCGGCCTATGCAGCAAGAGGCTTTCTAAAAAGCCGTGGGTTTTGTTTGTTTGTTTGTTTTAAAGAAAAACCGCATAGAGAAAATATACTCACGAGAGCAAACGTTGGTGGTGGTGGGGGTGCTGGTGGGGGAGGGACAGGCATCTTGGGTGGTTAAGATTTCAGCAGTCTTGAGGGTAAATCTGTAAAAACAGAACACATTGGTGCATTAGATCGCTTGATAACAGTTTGTCTGTCATAACTTCCCTACTTCTCTTCCCCAGAACACAGGACATCTTTAGAGGGGATGAGATGCATTACACTAGGGAAGTTACCCTGGCAGGACTGTTCAGGAGGGATCCTGGTGAGAGGGGACGTTTGAGTGGAGATGCAGGGTGACTAACTGTCACACCAGTACTAACACTGCTCAATTCTGTCCCTGTACTGCACTGTAAGCATGTGTCAGCAGATGTAAGCCTGTGCCTGCAGAAGCAGGAAGATTTTCTGAGAGCTACTAGAAATGCATCCCAGTCTGGTCAAACACATTCCGAGCAGCACCTACACTTCCTCGCTCATTTGCATAAAATCCTTTCTGCCCCCCCCCCACCTTTTAGCCCCCCTTGAACAGATCCAACACTTTAATGAGATCCCTAGATGCTCCAAAAGCCCTGAAACTTTAGAATCTCTGTTACAGAGGTTGAGCCTTATGCCGGTGAGCAGCCTGGGACACTGACCACCTGAGGTCTGTGCAACATTATGCCCAAATTCCAAATACAGGAATTTTTTTCCTTTATTCTTAATAGTTTCGCCCAACTGCAGAAAACAATGTCTTAGCACTTAAATATTAATCTGGCTCAACCACTAAAAAGTTAATGTGGAAAATTTACACCTTAAGCCAAACCATCCGTTGAAATACTGCTTGCTCCCTGTGAACAACACTGAGAGACTCCCACCCCTGTTTCTAAACCAGACGAAGGACATCGGGGACTCATTGCCTTCAAAGTGAGCTAACTATGAAATGGAACTTAGCCCGGTGTGGTGGGCACCCCTGCAATCCAAACACTTAGGAGGCAGAGGCAGGACAGGCAAGTCTGAGGCCTACGCAGTGAGTCTGGCTGATGTAGCAAGCCCAGGTTAACCAGAGCTACAGAGAGATCCCTAGAGGGAACATATTTTCCAAGTTCTTTATTCATTACTTTCAAATCCTGGAGTGGAGGGGTTCTATGAGAGACCACTGGAAGTGGCTTTATCCAGTTGTGGTTTATTACAGCAGCGGGCTGTTTGAAAACTCAAAGCATCTTGCTCTGTAAATGTTGCCGGAAGTTGCTCTTAAACACTGTGTTACACAAAATGGAAGGGTTGAATCAATAGTTGGGTGCTTTATCTGCTCTGTGCGTGGAAGGATGGGGGTGGGTATCAAAGGAACAATGCAAGACACAGAAGGTCCGACTGCTCTCCAGCCCTTGCTATGGTTTTACACTCTACGGTTTCCATTTAAGTCCTGTAACAGTTTATGAATAGCTAATAATAGTTAATTTATTTTCACGATATCTTGTGTGCTCCTGGCTCCTATCCCAACTTAGTTTTGTTGTTTTCTCTCCTGATTCCAAGGGGAGCAGTGTGGAGAATAGCAGTCGGCATGAAAATACACCAAAAGTTCTACTTGTCCTCAGATAAAAAAATTCAGTAATAATTAACTTTTAGATTAAAAGGGACCTTGGATAAATAACAGCCAAAATAATTTTTATTTTGATGTATATTCTGCTAGCTTACAAATGCATGTAAGCATGCATGCCTTGGCATTCATCCTTCACCCTCAGGCTGGGCAAATGTATTCTCTCCCTCTCTCCCTCTCTCTCTCCCCCAACCCCCCCATACATTTGGCCAATAAATATTAATTAAGAAAATTTGGAATACACATAACTCAGTAGTGTCTAAATGAGTCAAAGGTCTTAAATTCACATTGTTATTACAACCATAAAAATAAATAAATACACGGGCCATTCCAGAAGCTGTAGATCCACTCTAAGGCACATAGAATTATTTAGTAATACAAAATTGCTGCTAAAATCATGAATTTTTTAAAAGCTCAGAGTTTTGAGATTCCTACTGGAAAAAATTCTTCTTGATTTTTATTCTTTAGATATTCCACAGTGCAAACTGAGTTGGATGTCTTTAAAACCTGAAAACCATTAAAACTAATTAAGGTGAATTTGGCTTTGTTCTTCAACTTCCTGTAAAAGGGCTCAAAGGGAAAACTGATGCTCACAGTAAACCACAGTCATCCTGTTTCTTTAACACAATCTTTTCACAGGTGCAGTTGCCTGTAGTTTCTGTTTTATGACACCAGTTGCTAGGCAACATCCCCCCACCCCCCAAGACCTCTCTGGCCACTTTAGAGACTTTTAATACCCTGGCAGAAAGGCTTGCTGGTCTTATTGTTAATTACTTCACCTCTCTTGAGCTGAAGGTCCCTGCTCAAGGCAAAGAGGCAAACCAAACAAGACAGACAGGAGATACAGAGAGCAAAGCAAGCACACCCCACAGAGTCCCAGGCGTGATGGAACCCACACTGGCTTCCCACAACACACGTGTTCTTTGTTCCGATGCTCATTTGAAACAACAGCTTCAGTGACTGCTGGGGTTGTTTTCTTTCTCACCGCAGTAGGTTGTGTCTGCCGCACGAGGAGGGCCCCACGGCTAATTCAGACACACTTCATTCAGAGTTCTGGCTCAGGAGGTGGTTGAGGGCTGAGATAGAGCCCGGTGGTAGAGCACATGGCAGCTCGTGGCCTTAAAAGTGTTCTCCAGAGCCATAGGGAGTGTCCAGAACCTGGGAGGTAGACTCACACTTCAGTCCAACAGTGGCTACCACAGGAGAAGCAGGGGTTACCACAGAGAGTGTATCCTAACCCAACAGCAGACATATTTAATTTAAAAAGTAACAGACACTGTGGGCATCTCAGGCCCTTCTAAAAGTAAGCACATGGAGTCTGCCTGGGCGACTCAGTACCTGTGGTTTAGCTTACGGTAAGGACCAGGAATCCTTTATCTAAGTGAAACCCATTTGCTTCCTCATCTTCTGTCCTTTACAAGTACTTTCTTTAAGGGGCTCAGATCTCAAAGCTGAAGTTTCCCTAAATCCTCAGCACCACATTTGGTATTCCCAAGAAGATTAATCTCTGCCTCCAATCTGCAGTATACAAACACACACACACACACACACACACACACACACACACGCACGCACGCACGCACGCACGCACGCACGCACGCGCGCACTCACACACACAGCATTCAAACCAACATACTGAATATGTTTATTTTATCATCTCAAGTATAGCCTTGTGATATGTGTTGAAATGTCACCAGATTTATTTCTAAAAAGGTCAAAAGACTTAGAAATGAAAATATTTCACCTGTGATCAATCATTTAAGCATGCATTAAGTGTTGCTATGAGAATTCAAACAAAACACTTTGTAACCCCTGATTCTCAGGACTAGAAAAGGACCTGGAAACCAACTGTACAGTTTATCATGTGGCCTCACAGCTACGCAGGTGGAAAAAGAAATCCAGAAAATTTGGAATCCAGAAAATTTCCTGTACACGCAGTAGTTAGGTGGCCTTGGGCAAATGACTTAGGCTGCCTAAGCCCCATTTCCATGGTCGATGGACATGAGGCTATCTACTTAGTAGAGCTACACCAGAGTTAAACAAAGCAGGGCTTATTAAGAATTAGCCATTTGCTGGGCAGTGGTGGCGCATGCCTTTAATCTCAGCACTTGGGAGGCAGAGGCAGGTGGATTACTGAGTTCTACAGAGTAAGTTCCAGGACAGCCAAGGCTACACAGAGAAACCCTGTCTCGAAAAACAAACAAACAAACAAACAAAAAGAATTAGCCATTTGTTAAAAGTTAAAAAAAAAAAAAAGCACATGTAAAGGACAAATCACACATTAAGTGATAAGTGCCGCCATCTTTCCCACATTCTAACCACCAGAAAGTGAAACCTTAGCCCCTGTGTGCACACACAAGCTGCCACTGAATCACAAAGGAGTAAGGGAGTATGCATAAAGAGAGTCTTGAGATGGATCAGTGGTTAAGATCTCTTACTGCTCTTCCACAGGACCTGAGTTCAGGTCCCAGCACCCATATCACAATCACTAGTCTCCAGAGGATCTTCTACTCTCTTGTCTTGTCCAGTAAGATTATGTGCACATGATACACATAAACTCACAAAGGTGTGCGTGTGCACACACACACACACACACACACACACACACAAATAAACCAGCCAAACAAACAAAAAAATAAACACATCTTACATTTCCCAGAAAAGTATCCTAGTTTAAGGCATTTCTTACTCTTGTTTTTTTGTTTTACTCTTTAGAACTTAAGGTTACAGAACACAGACG
Organism: Mastomys coucha; assembly: GCF_008632895.1. Taxonomy (NCBI): domain Eukaryota; kingdom Metazoa; phylum Chordata; class Mammalia; order Rodentia; family Muridae; genus Mastomys; species Mastomys coucha. The sequence goes on from NW_022196897.1 coordinate 60,350,296, forward strand.
AATATTCATGGTAGTCCAAAGTAAATGTTCTTTCCAATACATGACACACACATGACAAATTGATAAGGAAAAAAAAAAGCCAAACCTTAAGGCACAAATGTATCAGAATTTAAAGAAAAGCTTTACAGTTCCAATAGAAGTTTAAAGAAGCTGGTAACACAAATGACATCTTCATTAAAATGTTGCAAGACCTCAAGGGTCTGAGGCTCAGTAGCTGGCCTCCTCTCCATGCTCAGCATGGGTCTGGGGTGTTCCAGCTTACAGGGTAGAGCTAGAATCTGCATTCCTCAACAGAGGGACACTGCTGCTGGCACTAGGGAGTACTCTCCACACAGCTCTTCCAGGCTCTGTGTCCCCTCCACACCCTACATGGCGGTACTGACGAGCTGTGCACAAGCACCCACAGACACACTTTGGAAAGAGCATCAGAACAGCCGAATGTGGTATTAGGCAAATCACTTAATCTCCTTAGACCAATAAAAAGGAGTTTTGACTAGATCAGAATCTACAAAGTGCTGGGAGGCTAACACGAAACCCTGAGGAGGCAAACAGTCTAAGACCATCTTGGTGAATCCACAGCCAGAGCCTTCCCTAGCTCCTCCCCTTCCTCTCTCTCCTCTTAGTCAAGTCTACCCATAACCCTCTACTTTCTGAACTGGAAAGTAGAAAGCCTTCGTTTACATTTGTTTCTACTCTACACAGAGTTGCACCAACAAGTTAGTGAAGACTGCCTGTTGACTAAAGCTGTAGGCGCCCTCCTTAGTGAGAAAAGTGTTGCTCTATATTTCTGCAAGGGGAAAGAGGAACATGAATTGCTTTTTCAAACACAGCCTAGAGAAATCTTTTTTTTTTTTTTAACATAAAACATTCCCTTACCCCTGCTCTATGGGTCTCTGTATGCACAGCTTTAAAGTTACATTTTTATGGTTGACGCCATTTACTATTAATCATATTAGAATTAATTATGACAAAATGGCACTGAATCTGATTAACATCAGTAGTTGCCTAGGCACTGTTCTGATGTGGATAGAATTACTCTAAAATACAAAGTAACATCTTCCCAATAGACCGCCTGAGCTGGGACCACACCACTATGCAGCTGGACAACTGCAGCCTCAGGCAAGCAAGGGGTTCGGGTAGGGTGGGGTGGGGCTTGCTTTGAAACTGACAGCAACTACTAAGACTTAAAATCCTATGTCAGATCAGGCTGAAGACTCAGAAGCAGCTCTATGGACCTGAGTTGACTTTAGGGAGCAGAGGCATGTTCACTGACATAAGGCTCCATCTTATGGAAAAAATGGGAACGAAATTAATATGGACCCAAGTAGTCAGGAAAAATTCTACAGAAAAAGCTCACTTTCATATGGCTCAGAGCAGGTTCTGAAGCACTCATAATCATCAGAGCAGGCGGCAGGAATAAATCACATGCCGTTCTACAGAACAATTAAACATCTTTATCTCGACACACTATGGCCCATTAAACATCATTTAGTTCTTCCCCTTTGCTGATAAAGAAAATAAATTTAGTTTGAATACAGTTTTTCTTACCGTTAAAAAAAGGAAGGCATGATCAGAGACTCAGACAGAGAGAGACCAGGCAAGACATGAGCCAGAAGAGAGAACCGTCCCTTAGACAGGCATTATCTTCTTAACACGGGGGTTGTTTCTGGGCAGCCATTTTGGACAAGACTCTGGCCTCTTGTTTAGTGTGACACACCAAGTCAGAGGCAGGCATCCTTCTGTGGTATTCACTTCCTGCCTGATTAATTTCTCGTTTGTTCCTTCCTCCTTTGCTATAGAAAAAGAAACTAGATTGGTTTTACTTAAGAAGCACTGAGAAAAACACCCAAATTTAAAAGTTTCTCCTTCCTTCAGGATAGAATGTAGCCACTTGATGCAGAGGTAAGTGGATCTCTGTGCCTCTCTCCCGTTAACAGCTTCCTCCCCACCTCAACACCTCTACAAAAATAATTACTCCTGGAACTTGAGATTTCTTCAAAAGAATTCAATTAGAAAGCACAACCCTCAATTCTGACTATTTCATTTAGCAATATTGAGAAGAGTCACCGAAGAAATAAAAGCCCTTAAGTACACTGAGAATTAGCTTAAGTGAGCCTTCCTCATTTGCAGAACGTTCAAGTGTGTGGGGAGAGAGTCAGGATGCAGGTGTGGTGTGCAGGTTGGGTGCATCACAGCCAGTGAGCTTGGAAATGCCACCAGAACCTAAGCCAGGATAAAGGATTCACAGAGAAGCTGCAGATCCACAGCTTTCTAGACCCGATTAGTTTTGTTTTTCTCTCTCCATACTAACAGGGTAACAATCAACTCTGCTAGAAGATGTTTGACAAAAGCAGACAGAGAGTAAAGGCAGAAGAGGGAGGCAGGTTCTTACTTCTGAGGTGGATGGCAAGGGAATATAGCTCAGGATTTCACAGCCTTAGGTCCAGTATAGAGTTGCATAAAATATCCACACATTTCTCTTGATGCATGTGAGAAATTCACATTCATTTTTGCAACACATACCACGTAACTGAGAAAAATGGCTTCAGGTGAAAGAATGAAAAAAACAAAATATATTTCAGAAAACTTCATTATGAATGGTGAATATGGGATCCTGACTCCGGCATACAAAGTCCCCGTTACCCAACACTCCCTGAGCGGGTGTCTGAGAGAAAAGCATGGGGGTGGGGTGGGTGGGGGGAGAGACAGTGTCAGTGGACAGTGGTTGGAGGAGACACTTGTAGGATGCAGTGGGACCAGGGGTATTACATTTCCTCTGGTGCTTATGATAGCTCTACCCCAATACCAGAAATACTGATATTGAGGAGTGCTGGACAGGCGGGCTCTGAGTTCAAAAGGTAGTAAGCCCATATCCCGAGTTGACTGGAATGAGCTGCGTCACGATGTTAGGCCCAGTTCCTAGAAGTGGATAGCCAAGGGTAAAATGACTGGGCTGCTTTACTTCTTCTCTTGGAGCTGCCTGAAGGAACACAGGACCTCTTGCCTAAAGCAGGACCTAGTGCAGGTGCTGTTCAAACAGGACTTCCTAGGCACAGGGCCAAGCAGAGGCAGAGGCTTGCAGCCAGCATCCACTTCTGAAAACCCTTGGGGCAACAGAAAAGATTACCAACTCTTAACTTAAATGCTTGGGTGAATCTCTGAGGAAGTCTAAGTATAGCTGGCTCTAAAATGAGAACATGGGCAATGGGGTGACTTGTTTACGTATTTACGGAGTTATTTTGAAGTTCGCTATGTTAGCTACCCCAGACTCATACATACAGAGAGAGGAAGAGAGGGAGGAGAGAGCAGAGACACAGAGACACAGGCACAGAGAGAGACAAAGAGGCGATTCCATGTGCACGTTTTCCAAGGCCATTCCAGTCTATTAGTGAAGCTCGGTAAGAAAGCAGAACGCCACTTAGCAGGCAGAAGCTCCCACGAGCTCCAGAAAATCTGCTATACAGAATCTGGGTCATTTCATCTTTAATGAGATCTGCAAACGCCGTCTACACAGGCTATACTTGAGCAGGTGTGTATTATGTAAGATCAATAACGGTCCTCTGCTTAAACCCCTCCAACAGCCTCTCATTCACTTACAAACTCCAACGCCTTGCCTACACCACAAAGGGCCAGAAGATCTCTTTTCCTAGCCCTTTCTCATCGTGGCTGGCATTGAACTTGCTGTACTCTTCTTACCTCTGCACTCAGCCCACACAGGGCTGGATTTCAGGTGTGCATCACCACAGCTTGGCTCAAACTCTGATGCTGATTTACCCCACAGCCCTTTCTGTTCCTTAACTGTACCAAGTTTATTTGCATCTTGGGGCTTTGTAGCTATAAGTCCTCTCACCTGGGCCTTCCTGTCCCATGTCCTCTCATCGGTCAGCTGCTAGTAACAATGCCCTCCGGCTCCACCCCTGCTCTCTCCTTGCAGACTGTACACCATCACTTGACATTGGACCTGTTTGTAGGTACTCTTCACCACGGTTTAAGCTCCATGAGAGCTGAGACCCTGTCTGTCTTGTTCTCTGTTGTCTCCTCAGCCTCTAATTCCTATGCCTGGTAGGTGTGCAGTATAGTGGCTTTGAATTTCTTGTAAAACAACATTCCTTCCCAAGCTTCACACAGTTCGCTTCAGTGGTCAACTTGACATAAACTTAGAGTCGCCTGGGAAGAGAAGAGCTCAGCTGAAGAATCACCTTGATGAGAGTGGCCCATGACCATGTCTGTTATGGGATGGTTAGCAGTACTGCATAACTGCTAAGTGAGCTGGCCTGGAACCCTCACATAAAGCAGTTTAGCAGTGAAATAACAGTGATTTTCCTGCTGTGCCTTAGCAGTCTGGGGGTCCCAGGTCCACCTGAATGCTGTGCTTCTTTGCTTTGTGGAGCATCCTCCTCCGTCCCTCTTACATCCAGAGATGTCCTCAGCGCACTGCATATACAGCAACAGCATCAGCAGTACGGTGGTTCACAGCTGCCCACACTCTTGTATACACTTAGACTACCAGACCTTTTTTTGCTGATGGCCCACTACCGTAATCTGAAGCAAGGAAACAGCCTGGGAGGAAACCGGGCGTGACCTGTGAGGATGCAGGGGTTGGACCTGCCACACTCATCCTTTGGCCAGCCTGGGTATGAAACTAGACATAAGCAGGGATTGGGGTTAAGACAAAGCAAGTTTGAATGCCCTGAGCTGAGGGCTGAGCTTTGCCTGCACGCAGCCCTAATCACAGATGTGTGTTTACATTTGACTTTGAGTAGGCTAGTGCAGACATGGTAAGTAACATAGTAACTGGTACTGGAGGAGAGTCTTGAATGTGACCCTTATATTTGCACTTGGCTTGGTTAATTTTGGGGAAAGGCTAGTACCGGCTCTTCGAGGCTAGAAGCTGGTAATCCTTGGAATGTATGCTAGTTATAATGTGACTTACTAATCTATGACTGAGACGAGGAACCTGTTGCCGGTACACGTCTAACAGAAAATACTTCGGATATTGGGTTATCCTGTTCTGTGCTGCCTGCTATGTTCACTCCAGACAAAGCAGGACAGAAGGCAAAGCTGTACCAGGAAACAAGTCTGGAAGACACTAGAGGTTGATTCCTTGCTGTCTCTGCACAGCCATTCTGTTACTTCTCTGAAAAAAAGGGACAGCTGCTTTCATCTGTTGGGATGCGCCTCACCAGTGAGAAACTGATTATCCCGTGAGCAATCTGGATTTGGCAGCCTTAGAACTGGATTAGCTATCTTTTGGGGGGTCTTTTTAGAAACTGTGTCTGGCGTAAACAGTCTTTTTGTTAGTCTTGACCTGTTCAGCATCTGCCTTCCCTTCCTTAGAGTATGGAGTTCAGATCTGGGAAGAGATCGTTGCTCCTGCAGCAACTGACTTCAGGAACAGCAAGTAACCAGCTGACTTCATGACTGCTTCCGGGTTCCCTGGCTGCAGTGACAGGTTCAGAGACGAACCAAGTGTCTTCATCCGAATCAAGGAGAGCCAATGAAAAGTACTCTAAAACCCACGGGGCCAGTGCTGGTTGTACTGCAGCACATTATAAAAATGAGGGCGGGGTGGCTGAGAAGGAAGCTAATTCAGAAAGAGCTAGAAGGAAACCTGTAACTTACAGTAGGGCACAGAAATCAAATGCAAATGTGTAGGCGTCCCAATTCAAAAAATGAAAACAAACAAAACAAAGCAAAATCAAAAGCCTCTTCAAAAAGTTAAAACACACACACACACACACACACACACACACAAAGCTGTTAAAATTTAAATGTTGATTGTCTATTTAATGGTGTGAAGATAGCCCTGATTTTAGATTAGATGTTATTGTAATTGTTATGTTTTACATAAAATCCTGAATTTTTAAAGATTCATACTACAATATTTGTGAATGAAATGATTTGTCTGGATTAGTGTCAAAGTAATAGGGAAATGAAGGCAAGGAGAGACCAAGTGGTCCCGAGAGAGGATGGGTTTAAAGCTGAGCAAGGGGGCTGGTGAGATGGCTCAGCAGGTAAGAGCACTGACTGCTCTTCCGAAGGTCCTGAGTTCAAATCCCAGCAACCACATGGTGGCTCACAACCACCCATAATGAGATCTGATGCCCTCTTCTGGTGTGTCTGAAGACAGCTACAGTGTACTTAATTATAATAATAAATAAACCTTTAAAAAAAAGCTGAGCAAGGAATGCACGTTAGGGTTGTGCAACACTATACTTACTTTTCCAATATTTGAAGAAAAACAAACAAGCAAGAAGCAACAAGGCCTATGGCTCATTCCCTTCTTCATCCACTAGTAGCTCTAGGAGGGGTTTGCTTGATTCAATACAAACCTGCTAGGATGTGGAGTTAAGGAAAAGTTAGTTTGTTCATCTCAAAACAATCTCTTGGCTTGTGGATAAAATGGGACACTGAAGTCTTTTCCATAATGGTTGAGGTTGTAGGTAGTTCTTTCTAGGAAAGGAGTAAAGTGACTGAAATGGATACTAGTAACTGAAATTAGAGACTTTAGTAACCGTGGCAATAAAAAAAATTTAAATAAATAAAATCCTAACCAGTGAGCTAAGAAACAACACTCCAAGAAGCAAAAGGAAACAGGTGAGAGGGTAATGTCTTACTTATGGACACAGAAGGCTCAGGCCTGGTAGGTAGGGCCTGCCTTTGCATTGTCTACTTCTCTGCCAGGATGACCCTTAACACACACACTCAATCCATGTCACTCCTGGGACAGTCTTAGCTCACCCAGATCCAACTCTGGCCTAGAGCTATCAACTCCCAAGAAGAGTTCACCATGTTTGAAGCCATTTCTGACATTGCCTAGGCATTCTTGGGCATGTGGTCAATGACATCACCAGCCTGGAGTCCTAACGTTAATAACCCCAGTACTAGAGGTGACTCCTCAGCTGAGAGATGCTATGGTACAATTTCAATTTAGACACTCAAAAGAAATCCATGGGCTCAAAGCTTCAATGGCCTTTCATTTATAGCAAGTGAAGTCTAAGTTCCTCCATGTTGAGTGGGGCTGTGGGGGCCAACTCACCCCTGCCAGCTTTAGCAGGGCCTGTTTCTCCTGCCCTTCCCACCTTCTCTGTGTTCTCCCTCTTCTGAGCCTGCTGAGTCCTCCCCTAAGAGCACTCCCCTCTCTGCTGTCCACCTCACTCACGGCAGGCTAATGCCTGACACGATCTGCTTTTCCCTCTTCAGTGGCCACTAAAGCTGAAGGCAGGGACTTTGTCTTGTCTATTACTGTCTCCCCAAATGTTTGGAACAGTAATCAACACATCACAGAGCTTATAAAACACACACGAAAGAACACTGGAGAATCTCCCAGCTCCAGTTCAGAACATCACCAACCTTATTTCTCTGTAAGAAAGAATGATTTTTTTTTT
>NW_022196897.1:60357693-60390846 GCF_008632895.1 Mastomys coucha
TTTTTTTTTGTACATGGAAAACCCATGCATGTGCCCTTTGAGAGCACCCTCTTGTTTTCAGTAATCTCATTAAACTGTGAAAATTTTCCAGTTGGTCACCAACTTCCAGCACAAGTGTCTCCAGGGGAAACCCACACAAAGCACAGAGAATGGTTTCTTACAGCCTAAGGAGCAAACTATTGGAAAGCCCCCCTCCACATCCTGCCATGTCTAGTCTCTGCACATACACCAGGAGTTGCTACTGACATGTGGCTAAACACACATTCCTTTTGGTTGCCTATTGATGGTTTGTAGACCAAATAAGGCCCTTACAAAATTATTTCTAGGATGAGGATAATGGGCATCTAGGTTATTGCCTGCCTTCTCTGTAGCCCAGAGTTACTTCATGCCTTCTCTTGGAGGACAGAGCCATAAAGACACAGAAAGCCTCCCTTGGAATCCTGGGAAAAGGGGCAGATACAGCTCTGTACTCTAGGGCCTGACATCATGTTTCTGAACACTGCAGGAGAAGCGCACTGACCCGAGATGCCCCTTGGAGTCCTCTGGCTGCTCGTGAGCCAGGCCTGGCTGGTGATGTTTCCTGAGAGAAGCTGACCCAGCTGCTCTGTGAAGGCAGGAAACAGGGGAACATCTGCAGGTCCAATAAAGAGTGGCTTTCCTGGGATTGAGACAATTTGCATTGAACCATATGAAAGACAGAACACAATTCAGCACACAATTGCCCCCTTCAAACGTTCTATTAGATACCTATTAGGTGGGAAAATGCATATAGTGATCATATCCAGGACCTTAACTCCAGTATATATGTAAATGTAAATTAATTACATATGTTCCTTGACTTACAAGGAGGGTTACTGCCTTATAACTCATTATAAATTGGAATTAGTGTGGCTAGTAGTAAGTTGCCGTTAGACAGAAGCAACAACAGGGTGACTGCAAATAACAGACACATACTATGCACCTCAAAAAGTTACAGGAAGGATTTGGGAGTTTTCATCATAAACAAATGATGTTTGAGGAGAGACATGTCTAAATGTTTTAAACATTACAGATATCCAGACATCATTCCATTAATATGTATCTGTTAGAATGTTTTATGTATCAGTTCAAAAATATACTTTAAAAAAGAGTTGTAAATTTACATTTAGTAGATTACATGCAATCAACTAAACATCCCAGCTTAGACACTAAATCTGCTGTGGCTCATCGCTTGCTTCCCTTCACCCTTCAGAGACTAGCAGAGGATTGCAGCCACTGCCCAGCATCGTACCCAGGAGACCGGCAGTCAAAGCATGGTTGATACTAATGCATGATGCTTTTGTAGCCATGAAGATGAAAACCTGGAAGCTGAACTGTCTCAATTCTGGAGACATTGGTTGCACTTCATTGCCTGACTTCCCAGAAATATAAATATTCCATCCATGAAAAGGTTTCCTTTGTTTGGGTTGTGAAGGAAAAAAATGAGAAAGTTGTCAAAATAGAAAAAGGAATCAACCCTAACAACAAGGGGGGAAAAGCTGGGGGGTGGTGGGAGGGTGGGGTGCTGGGGAGATGGCTCGGAGCACTGTCTGCTCTCCCAGAGGTTCTAAGGTCAATTCCCAGCAACCACATGGTGGCTCACAACCATCAGTAATAGGATTCAATGTTCTCTTCTAGTGTGTCTGAAAACAGGGACAGTGTACTCATATACATAAAATAAATTTAAAAAATAATAAAATTGGGATGTTAGAAAGGGATGGTATGAAAACAGATTGCCTGACAGCAACCACTACACGTGGGCTGACCAGAACCACAGCATGCACAAGGGTCACCTCCAAGGGCGTCTGCCCAGTACCTCTCAGCCCTGACTGAAGCTACTCTTGCTATCAACCACAGTGGACAGAATATTGTTTCAAAATATCTGATATTGATCCTCACTTTTGGCTTTGAAGGCTCTGCCTTCAAAACTCTTTGAACACACCCACAGTTCACTATCACAACCCCCCTTCAGTGTCCTGTTATTCCCAAATAAATATCAGTTATTGTTTTGAGAATCTATCCTTGTTTAAAACAAAAAAAAAGTTTGATGAGATTTTTATCAAAAGCTTGTCCCCACTTTTAGAAAACAATGTGCCCGAGGACATCAGTCTTTAGAGTCTCCAGCTAGAGTTCATCTATAGTGGTTGCTGTGGAATCCACACACACTGCAGATGCCTGACCACTGGCTCTGTGTGTTGTGCCCCGACCCCACCCAAGATGATGAGCTTGATCATGTCTAAACTAAAGTTAGCCAGGTGGTGGTGGAGCAGGCCTTTAATCCTGGCACTCCAGACAGTGGGCAGATTTCTGAGTTCAAGGTTAGTCTGGTCTACAGAGTGAATTTCAGGACAGCCAGGGCTACACAGTAAACCAAAACAAAACAAAATAAAACAAAACAAAAAAAAGAAAGAGAGAGAGAAAGAAAGAAGAGAAAGAAAATCCCCTTTGCTTTTATTTCCCCTTTTAATTAAGATTTCCCTGACTTTCCTTGAAAACTGGAAATGTATGAGGCCAGGGTATTTCACTTAATGAAGTTCTCTGAAGATGGTGAAGGCGCTTGTTCATGGTGGACACTGGGTGAGGCAGCAGCAGAGCCACTGCTTCCGCTGGTGAGCTATTCATGCTGCTAATGGAAGGGAAGCAGCTGGCAAAGCCTTCGCTCCTCACCGCCTAGGGGAGATTTCACTCTCTGCTCCCCTCCACAGGGTCCCTGTGTCTCTCTTCTCCTGCTTCTGAGCACATGTTGCTTTTCTCTGTGGCCTGCCAAACAAGAGTTTGTTCTGCCCAGATGACCCCAGAGTCCCTCCAAATATTTCCCTTCCCTTCTGGCTGCTCTGAGTTCTCCAAATGACTGACTGGGAGAACTTGAAAAAAAAACCCTCCCAGCTTGTCAGCGGTGGAGTCAATATCCTGTACCAAAAGGACAGCAGAAGATGCTTCCTGCTTCCAGATGTGTGTGCAAAGGTCAGAAAAGATGCAGCCAAGGTGATCAGTGCCACCACTTCCGGCAGGGTCTCTCTCCCACCCTACTACTGACCAATGGCTCTTTCCCTGCAACCTAGAAGCTGTCCAACCCAAGCCTTGGACCATTTGCTGTGTCTCAGGTCCGTTCCAACAGGGTGACCAGTTGGTGGCTTGTGTGCAAAGGAGCTCCATGGCTACAATTAAATATTGACAGCTTTGAGGATAACAAAATACCAAGCAGTATAAAAACCACATGGTTCGTATTCCCTAGACTACCTCCAGGAAGATATAGCAGCATACAGAAGAAAAGGGAAAAAAAAACTTAAATACTCTCTTCCCGTCTTATCCCCATCACCACTCAATAAAACAGACAAACAAACCAAAATAAAATGAAACAACAGATAGAACTCGACCTGGGACCTACTCTTGACTTCTGAGTGGCACTTATGTCCTGACAATGCACAGCTGGTTGTCTGGGTGTCGTGGTCAAAGCCGGTGTGACAGACTATGCCAACATCACTTCCACCTCTGCCCACAGTGTGACCCAGTCCCATGGCTTCTCTTGGTCACCAATGCTTCCTCTTCTAGATAAGCCTCTCTAAGTTTGAGGCCCTGGAAGTTTTTGTCTTTTCCTCTTGCCTTGAACCTGCACGTAGTCCTGCTTTCTCTTCTAGCTAAACACACAATGCTCTTGGTTTGTAGGAACAGAAGTACTCAGCGTCCCATGACATGATGTTGTCACCTGAGCCCCCTGTGAGGGACCCCCTACACAGCCTTCATTCAACACATACACAGCATCTACCACATGCCCGGTTACAAGGATATTAGAATGGTTAAACAAACCGAATTCCCCACCTACAAGGAGCCAGTAGTCACATCTGAGTCGAAGGTGGGATGCATACGAAGTGAATCCAGAGTTCGGAGCACCACATTTTGGCTGAGCTTATCTTATCTCCAGCTCACACCCTAAGGATGATACAAATGCACAGTACTCCAGCTCTGTCCGTCACTGCCATTTGAGGTCTATAGTCATGGGCTGTCTGAACTTCCCCTTGCCGATAGACTGCTGGACTAGCCCACAAAAGTCTGGTTCATAATTTGATTTAAGAACAGCTTCAGTTGCTAGTCCTCATGGGGACAAGGAAGAAGAGTTCACTCCCCTTTGTGCTTGCTCCTAGGTCCCCTTTGCCTCCAAGCTAACCCTAAATGTTCCTTTGACCCTTGCAGGACCTAAGAGGCTCATGCCCCCCCCACACATGTTCTCAAGATTCCTCTTCCTCAGATAGGAGAATCTCACTGAGGTTCAGAAGGGAATCAGTTGTCCTTTAATTCATACTATTATTTTAAAGAGCATGACTCACCCCTTTTATAGATGGATTTATTTTGTTGATTTTTTTTTTTTTTTTTGGATTTTTCGAGACAGGGTTTCTCTGTATAGCCCTGGCTGTCCTGGAACTCACTCTGTAGACCAGGCTGGCCTCGAACTCAGAAATCCACCTGCCTCTGCCTCCCAAGTGCTGGGATTAAAGGTGTGCGCCACCACCGCCCGGCTTAGATGGATTTATTTTATGAGCTCTTTATCTTAAAGATTTTATTTGTGCGCGTGCGCGTGCGCGTGCGCGTGCGCGTGCGCGTGCGTGTGCGTGTGCGTGTGTGTGTGTGTGTGTATACATGCATGCATGCACATATGAGCACAGTTTAACAGGAGCAGCAGCAAAGGACTACACTGGAAATCCTGAGCTGGAGTTACAGCCAGTTATGAGGCTTTACCACATGGGTGCTGGGAACCAAACTCAGGCCCTCGGCAAGAGTACGTGCCCTTAACCTCTGAGCCATCTTCCATGTCCCACTGCTTTTTATTTGTGTGTGTGGGTGTTGGCTAGATGGCTTAGCCAGTAAAGTCACTTGCCATCAAATTGATAACCTGAGTTTGATCCCTGGGACCACATGCTAGAAGGCAAGAACAATTTCTGCTAGTTGTTCCCTGACCTACACACACACACACACACACACACACACACACACACACACACACCCCAAACGAACAAACAAACAGATAAATTAAACATTTCTTAAAGAGGAAGGAGCATCTAAGGCAGTGTTTCTCAACTTGTGGGTAGCAAGCCCTTTGTGAGGTTGAACAATCCTTACATATCAGACGTTTACATCAAGAGTCACAAAATTACCGTTATGAAGAAGCAATTAAAATAAAACCCTTTATGGTTGGGGGTCACTACAACATGAAGAACTGTATCAGAGGATGGAAACGTTAGGAAGCTTGAGAGCCACGGAGCTAAGAAGGCAGCTCAGTCAGTTAAGAGCTTACCTTGCAATTATGAGGGCCAGTGCTCAATCTCCAGAGCCCACATTAAAATGAAGAAAAAGAAAAAAAGAAACAGAACAAACAAAGCAAAGCCAACCCTGGCAGTGTGCTGGTGTGCTTGCAGCCGCAGCACGGAGGGTGTAAGGATTTGAAGAAGGATGGTGTAGTTCACTGGGGCTCACTTGCTGGCCAGCCTAGGCTACTTGTTGAGCTCCTGACAGAGTGTCCTGGAGGATACCATTGTATAGTAGAAGGACTAAAATAGAAAATACTAACAGTCTTTGTTCCTACCAGTCTTTGTTTCTTTTAAGAGTTCTGACCCCTCAGACTTTTAGCATACCCATCCCCGTGCCCGTTACATTGATTTTCAATATATTATTTATATCAATCTTTGTCAATTTATTATGTAAAAGCTGTGTACACGGGCTCCATTAATTTTACTTCTGATTATCCATGAGACTGACAATGTCTGGCATTTCTCCACTTCTCATTACATCTTTTTTTTTTAAAAAAAAATTAAATGTTACTGGATTTTTTTTAAATTCCAGGGTCAATCTTCTATTTCCTTCTATTTGAAACAAAATATTACCCAAAGTGTCATGCTTTATATTTTTCCCTCAGTGGTGGGGATCAATTCCAGGGCCTCATGTGTGCTGGACAAGCACTCTCATACTAAGCTTCATGATTTTTTTCAAAAACAAAATGGAACATTTAGCCACTGGACCTGGTGGGTGGTGGCTATTCTCGGGAGCTTATAAATTGGATCACCTTGATTTTGCAAGTGTGGCTAAATTTTACTGTGATATCTGTGGGGATGGTCTCTGTGCCAGGCTGGAAAGAGGCCATAAGATTTCTAGGCACATGGCCCCACAAAAATGTAAGAGTACCTGGAAACTTGTATTACAACCCCGAAATGCTGAGAAATAATCGGTCTAAGCTTCTTTTATCTTCACTGACTTTGGCTGCTATTATGAAACTATTTAGGAAAAAGGAAAATCAATTTTTTTTTCCAGGACTGCAGAGCTGTCAATCAAAGACTGTTTCTGAGCACGGGTCATTCAAAGCAACTCTAATGATCTCTGACAGGGGCCTCTTCTAGCTTCCTCTTTACCTGGTGCTAACCAAGTCACAACCTGAGATGAGGGTGGGTGCTCTTTGCTTTTCTAACCTACTGGACTTTGAAGATGCTCACTATGTCTAAATTAGACACACAGATGCTCTGGGGCGGCGTGCTCGGCACACATGACACATCAGCATTAGGCTCAAGTAGTTATCACATTATCGGTGACCTGAGCGTCTCAGGTAGTGCTGAAACCCGAGTAGGCTGGGGCAGAGAGTGAGGCTGAGAAATAAGGAGGGCAAAGGGGGATCGGAGGGATGAAAGACAGTGGAGAAATTTGATTTCTGTGGTATTTGAAAAAACATTAAGTACTGGTCACTTCGGTCTAGTCATACCCAGTTCCCAAACACCCTTATCTTCACTTCAGATATCTGACATCGATGCATTCAATCTCTGCCAGTCCAAATTCCCATCCACTAGCACAGAAGAGTGACCAACAAGCCTAGACATATGGTTTCCTACAGGTTGAGCCAAATTAGACACTGGCAAACTGGTTTCATGCTCACTGCCTTTTATGTCACCTGAGGAGAGCTGCTGCCAACCAATAAGAAAGTTACGGTCCAGGAGAAGAATGGGGAGCCACTTGTCCTAGAATCCTACATTACAATGAAGATGGTCTTTCTTGGATTCACTAAGAAGTTGACCAATGACCCTTCACGGTAGACTCGACCCACCGGTTTAGTCTAGAGCAGTGGTTCTCAACCTGTGGGTTATGACCACTTTGGGGGTGCACAACCCTTTCACAGGGTTCACCTAAGAACATCCTGCATATCAGGTGTTTACATTATGATTCATAACTACCAAAATTACAGTTATGAAGTAGCAACAAAAATAATTTTATGGTTGGGGGGTTTCACCACAACACAAGAAACTGTATTAAAGGGTTGCAGCATTAGGAAGGTTGAGAGTCACGGGCCTAGAGGCTGAAAGGTAAACAAAGGAACAGTAATTGTCTGTGGATGTTTCCAGAGGTAACACACAATAGAGAAAATAGGCCTAAAGGGTCTCTCTGAGCAAGTGGGAAGCAAGACCACCAGCCTACCAGTCTGCCCAAGTTCAGCCACTGCCAGGTGATGACACCCTGAATGGGAAGACACCAGTGACAGGAACTGAATTAAGCTGCGGTAGAATGCGGTGCCTCCCACTAAAGAGTTCAAGCAGCCAACTCTCGCTGGCAGGGCATTCAAGGAGAGTGGTGTGGACATCGCTGTGGAATCTTACCCTGTTCACAGAACCTCCTAACACATCCACACTTACTCTTCCCAGAAGTCACACCCGTGTTTCCTTCATCCTTGATCCAGTTTCTCTTCCTACCAGCCCACAATGGTCTTTCCCCCGTCTTCTATTACAAGGTCTAAGTACTAGCCATGAGGGCTCTCCTCCCCTCCTTGATATAAAGTCTTGCTATGAACCCATGCTAATAAGATGACTAACAGCCCTTGTACTCCGGGAAATCCTCTGGCCTCAGCTTCACAGGGGTTGGAATCACATGATGAACGTCCACAGTCTGCCCTCCATTTTCCAGGACTGGGCATCAAACTCGTCCTCCATGGGCTAGATAAGCACTCTGCCCTCAGGCACACCCAAGATCTGGAGGCTCAGTTCTGAAACTCTTCCACTGTGAGCACTTCCCCTCAACAGCTGAGGGCACGAAGGCCGAGGCCAAGCTTCCTCCCATTGCTTCCTCTATCCCACTATTTTGAAAACGTAGATGGCTGTTTCTCAGAAATGCTGAGATAAACAAGGCTGCAGCAGGAACAACAGCTCAGGCAGCGGAGACCAGTGACTCTCTCAAGCCCGCTATCCAGGCTGCTACCTGCACGGTGTATGAGAACAGCCTTAGACAACCTTGATGCCGTAACACTTCATTCAAACATGCTCCAAGACAATTAAAAAAAAAAAAAAGAGTGCAGTTTGTTTTTTGAGAAGCAAATGATATGTGGTATCACTTTCCTAGAACTAAGTGTTTGTAAACAAAGTACACTCTAAAAAAATTTGAGTCCATGAAAAAAAAAGAAGTCCATGAAAAACCTACTCAGAGCTAATTTTCTAGTAAAGGTAATTCCTCTGCCTCTTATATAGAAGAAGGTATTTGAAAAGAATCAATTTTAGCATATGAATCTGATACTTCAGCTATCATTACAAAAGTTGTACTGATACATTTTAAGCTTCTAGCTCTGTTTTTCTTAGTCAAAGCATAAAAAAAAAATAGAAGCTTAAAATTTACTCATAAGATATTATAAAGTGTTACTCTCTTCGGGGCAAAAGCAGTTTACAAACTTATGGAAAAGAATGTTTATGTTGGCATGCCAACACTTAAAAGTATTGACCTCTTATACTGGCTGGTTTTGTGTGCCAACTTGACACAGGCTGGAGTTATCACAGAGAAGGGAGCTTCAGTTGGGGAAGTGCCTCCATGAGGTCCAGCTGTGGGGCATTTTCTCAATTAGTGATCAAGTGGGGAGGGTCCCTTGTAGATGGTACCATCCCTGGGCTGGGAGTCTTGGGTTCTAAAAGAGAGCAGGCTGAGCAAGCCAGAGGAAGCAAGCCAGTAAAGAACATCCCTCCATGGCCTCTGCATCAGCTCCTGCTTCCTGACCTGCTTGAGTTCCAGTCCTGACTTCTTTTGGTGATGAACAGCAATGTGGAAGTGTAAGATGAATAAACCCTGTCCTCCCCAACTGCTTCTTGGTCATGATGTTTGTACAGGAATAGAAACCCTGACTAAGACAGGTCTCTAACTGTTCAAAAATATTTTAAAGAATAAAAAGAAAGCTAAGGATGGCCTTATTCAAACTTAAGACTCCTTCCTTCTTTCCTCCCTCCCTTCCTCCCTCCCTCCCTCCCTTCCTTCCTTCCTTCCTTCCTCCCTTCCTCCCTTCCTTTCTTGAAGACTGTGTCTCACTCTGCAGCCCATGATGTCCTCAAACTCAGCCAACCTTCTGCCTCTGCCTCCCCAGTGCAAGGAGTTACCATGCCTACTTTCAATTTCTAAAGTGTATCAGGACCAGAGAATCTGGAAGCATCAAAGATTTAGTAATGGCCATATTCTAAAGCACTGTGTGAATTTCTCAGATCAGGCAGATGTCAAGCAGAACCCGACCCCCTCTAAACATGTTATCAACGGGGCTGATGCCTCAGTAGTAACGTGAAGCTTTTCCTGGAGACCTCCGCCATCTTATTGCCCAAAAACCATTTTCATGAACACACCCTCAAACATGAAACACAGGGTAGAGCCTCTCTGCCCTCCCTCTGTTACCACTGTATGAAGCTGGCAGGAATCTCTCCCTGTACAAAACTCTTTCAAAGCAATGACTTGAGAGGAAGTGGTATGTTGGGGGCTGGGGTCGGGGCAGTCCTCAAATACAAAGATAGCTCAAAAGTATCTGTGTATAGCTTAAAGGAAATAAACAGCTCAGTTAGTTCCAATTCAAAATAAACCCAAGAGACCAGTTTACTTTGGCCATAGCTGAACACATGTAGAAAGCTGAAGGTCGAGCTTATGCAGTAATTTTGTTATATGCTAAAGGAATGAACGGCCAAGGCTGTTCACCCTGAGGTCGGGATGCAATAAAAGATACATCTACCCAGTGTGGCTGCAGAAACAGAACCACAGAGGTTTGAGAGGGTTTCTCATCTTAAGAGACAGGTGAACTCCTGGCCATTTGCTCTCCAGGAGCCAGAGCAAGTCTGACACTTTTTCCTTAGGCTGCTCCTAATTGGAAGTGCATTCTGAGTCCACCATAGTTTCCTGTTGCTTAGACCTGTCCATGGAGTCTTCCTGCAGGGGTACTTTCCCTGCAGAACTAAGAGAGGAGAAGGAATCCTAAGAATACATGTTCTAACTGCCATCTTGAAAATAGCCAGTACTGAATTTTTATTTTTGCTCATTTGAAAACAATCTGTAGCTGGACCTTGTGGTACATGCCTTTAATTCCTGGGAGGCAAAGCAGGCAGGGCTCTTGAGATTGGGGACTGCTTGCTTGCTTCATAGAGCCAGTACCAGGCCAGCCAGGGCTGTGTACTGTGACCCTGACAATAATAGTAATAATGATAATGATAATCATAATCATAGTAATTTTAAAATCTTGAGGTGAACACATCAGTAATAGAGACCAACGTTTTACTTGGTTCTGGGAAGCAGTGTTTTCTGTAAAAGCGGTTATTTTTCTAAGCAAAGAGGTTTCACCCAACAAAATTTCAAAAGGCATTTGATGTTTATTTCAAATAAACTTTTACTTGGGATGAGCTTTGCCAGCCACTTTTTAAATCCTGCTTTTAATCTAGGTTTTATGTTGTTCTTTTGAAGTATTTAACCAGATAGGGTTAAGAGTACTCAAATAATCCTTCATTTTTGGTCATACAAGAAAACTGACCTCATGGCTGATGGAGCATTCTTTTCTCTTTGTCCCATGGGGATGGGAGGGGAAAATGGAAAGGGTGACTAAGTTTAATATTTTGTGTCATTGAGGCTGGCAAGGTTTTTAACTAAAAAACACTCAGGGCCCAGATCATGTGTTGGAGTAATTCCAAGAGTTAAACAGCAGTTTGCTTCTTCAGGGGTTGGCTACGACATTGAAGCTGGGCTACCTGCTCATGGTGTACTCGTGAGGCCTTACACTTTCTGCCATTTGTCTTTCTAGGTGGTGCCACTCAGCCAGCCTCTGCAGCTGGCCAAACCCAGTAGGACCTTCTACAGTGCCCTGAAAAGAACCCTTAAGGGCTAGAGCGAGCTGTGTTCAGTGTTTCCATGCTAGTCTCTGGCCAGGGGAAAAACCAAATAAATTAGAGGCATCTGGAAAAGACAGATGGCCCAGAGGAACAAAGACCTCTCCAAGCCCAAAAGCACCAGCCCGCCTACGTGTCCACCTGCCTGTCCTCAGCTGCCTGCAGACACCAGTGGCACCAGAGGCACGGTAGCTTAGGTCAGACACAGCTTGCAGACTGGTGTGGTCTCACTTCCCAACGAATAGGTTTCTTATCCTGTTGAAGGTAAAGAGTAGTGGAAATGTGTGGTTCTTTAGCAATGTCAGAAAACAGAGACATGTGGTCTGTGGGAAGTTCTACGTGCAGTGTTATCATCCCTCCACAGAGCTTTCACACCAGTCTCTGGGTTCCAGAAGAGCATGAGAAGGCCCGCTGGCATCTCTCTGTGTGGGGCACACACCGTGTTTTTCTTGGCTGTTCTGTGAACAGGCCGAAGAGAGGGGCGGGCTGCAGGGTGAACTCTTCAGAGGTGGAAAGGGTATGGCCTATAAAGGCCAAGTTCAGCCAACGTCTTTGAGGTTTTCTTTTATTTCCACAGTTCTGAGTCACATAGTTTCCTCTTTGGATTTTAACAATAACTAACGAGTCTTAGAAAATGATGAATCAGTATCTATGGGAAAATGCTAAAGTTCATCTTGGTCCTTATCCATGGTTTTATGTCCTTTAGAAATGTTTTTCAGAGTCTCCAAGACTATTCAGAATTGAAGTTCTATACTCGTAAGCGCTTCTGTGTTGTGTCTTCATTCCCCTTGTGAGAGCAACTCCAGCCCTAGCCAGCTGGAAAAGAACTGACCCCCGGACCAGGAAGTCACACTCAGGGTGCAGCTCACACTGTGAGCTGGGGAAGGAAGAAGGACCTCCTAAGAACCTCCTACTCTCAGAAGAATAAACTGGGAATCATGGAGAGGGGAGCAAAGAGGAGATAATGGCAGTGAACCCACAGATGGAGGAGAGGACAGTGTCTGCTTTGTAGAGATGTAGGACCTGGAGGACTCTTAGGTGCCCAACTGCACCTGAGCCTTCAACAATCCTTATGATATGAATACCAAGAACAACAATAACTAAGAACAACAATAACTAACAGTTACTGAACTCTTGCTATGTGATAAGGAGTGTTATAGGTGCTTTTGAGTATCATCAACTCCTATCTCACAACATGATGGTAGTGGTGATGATGATGACTGTGGTAGTGTTGGTGGTGGTGATGATAATGGTGGTGCTGGTGGTGCTGGTGCTGGTGGTGGTGGTGACGATACGATGATGGTGGTGGTAGTGTGATATGATGATGAAGGGGTATGCTGATGATGATAATGATGGAGTAGTAGCACAGACAAGGCAAAGAACATAGCAAGAATCTAACCTTGCATGATCTGCCTCAGGAGCCCACACTTCAACATGGTAAGCACCTCTCTTAGTGTTGGTCCCAGACTTCCCACCTCCTTTATTGCCCATCCTTACAAGAAAATCCCTCAATAAAAAAGTCTGATTTAGGAGGCTGGGCGTGGTGGCACACACCTTTAATTCTGGCACCCAGAAGGTTGAGGCAGGTAGATCTCTGTGAGTTCTATGCACCTGTTCTATGCAGTGAGTTCTGGGACAGCTAAGGGCTATAACAGAGAAACTGTGCCTCAACTTAGCTTTGCAAATCTTGGCTTTGCATAATAATGCATCGCATCTTGACCTCACTAGGTCAATCATTTCTATAAGGGGCTTTTAAAAATTGATATAATATAGGCCAGGCGGTGGTGGCACACGCCTTTAATTCCAGCACTTGGGAGGCAGAGGCAGGCAGATTTCTGAGTTCAAGGCCAGTCTGGTCTACAGAGTGAGTTCCAGGACAGCCAGGGCTACACAGAGAAACCCTGTGTCAAAAAACCGAAAAAAAGAAAAAGAAAAATTGATATAATAGCTCTCTTACTCCTGCTTCTCTACCTTGCCTCTTGCCCCTTTGTTTCCCCCTCTCTCTCCATTCCCTTCCCCCTCCATGTGGTCATGGCCATCCCCTACTTCTCTACTCTCTCATTCTCTCTGCCTTTCTTTGCCTCTGCTACCCTCTTAACTCCCCTCCGCATGCCCTAAATAAACTCTATTCTATACTAAAAAAAAAAAAATTGATATAATAGAGGGCGCTGGAGAGATGGCTCAGCGATTAAGACCTCTGACTGCTCTTCCAGAGGTCCTGAGTTTAATTCCCAGCAATCACATGGTGGCTCACAACCATCTATAATGGGATCTGATGCCCTCTTCTGGTGTGTCTGAAGACAGCTACAGTGTACACATATTAAATAAATAAATAAATAAATAGATAAATAAATTCTTTAAAAAAAATAAAAGGCCAGGGCTTTAGCTCAGTGGTAGAGTATTCTCGAGCTTAAGTGAGGTCCTGGGTTCAAATCCTGGCCTTACACTAGAAAAACAACAACAAAAGCTTTCCTAAGTGGTAACAGACATGGTGCAGGCTTTGTTGGAGCCTTCCTTCCTGGGATGCGGGGTCAGTGTGAGCTTAAGGAGTGACCCAGTGTCCTACTAAAGCTGCCTGGATTTGTTCTGAAAGAGGACAGTGCTGAAGATGGTCCCATGGGCACTTACAAGCCCTGCCAGGGTGTCACCTGAGGTGAGGCATACAGCCACCTCTTTCTTCACTAGCCTACTGTGCCATTCAATCCTGGATTCCCACTGCCCCCAAACAATTACTGCCAGCTGTCTGTGCCCTTGCAAGTCAGTGTTACCAGACACCAGATCCTCCATCTTCCCATATCTATAGCTCTCAGAATAGTGCCTTTGACAAGCATTTCAAGCCTTTTTTCTTTCCTAAAATATGAGAATCGCATGCATCAACTCTGGAAAACAGTGACACAATACATTTTTTATAGATTTTACAGTGGTGATATCAACATTGAGAACTTTGGTTTGTTGTTGTTGTTGTTGTTGGACACAGGGCTATCTAGCCCAGGCAGGCCTTGAACTCCTGACTTTCCTGCTTCTACCTCCCAAATACTGTGATTATTGGCACAAGCCGTGACACCCACTTACCCACTGATAACTTTGGAAAGCATTTTAGATATGATTCAAATATTTTAAAGTTAGCATTATTCATGTGTGGTTCTGAAGTATCTTTTTTTTTTTTCCTTTTTGAGACAGGGTTTCTCTGCATAGCCCTGGCACTCACTCTGTAGACCAGGCTGGCCTCGAACTAGAAATCCTCCTGCCTCTGCCTCCCAAGTGCTGGGATTAAAGGAGTGCGCCACCACTGCCCGGCTCTGAAGTATCTTTTGACACAAAAGCTTCCTAGGTTTTATTTTTAAAAAATATTTATTTTTATTTTATATGTATGGACATTTTGCCTGAATGTTATATATGTGCACCTCATGCATGCAGTACTCACAGAGGCCGGAAGGGGTAGGTAGAAACCCTAGAACTGGAGTTACCAGCAGTTGTGAGCTGTCAAGTAGGTTCTGGGAATCAACCTGGGGCCTCTGCAAGAGCAGCCAATGCTCTTAACCATGGAGCCGTGTCTTCAGCCCAACTTTTCTTATTCTTTCATACTACTTAAATGTTCTTTGAAAATGGGAGTTTTAAACAACAGCAGTTTTTTACTTAACAGCCTCCTGCTGTCAGTCACTGAGTTCTACTTTGCCTTTATGCTGGCACTAATATGCTTATAGAGTCTTCGTGTGGAGACACACTTTTAACCCTAGCACTCAGGAGGCAGAGGCAGGAGGATTGCTGTGAGTTTGAGGCTAACCTGATCTACAGAGCAAGTTCCAGGTCTGACAAAATAATGCCTATATACAAACGTGTGCTCAGCTAGTGTTTTGCTACAGAATCAATGATAGACATGGAGGTGTCAGATCAGAGGTTGAATAATTTAAACTTGCTTAGTGCAAACAGCCCATGGGAATGTTCACACTCCCTCCCTCCCTCTGGCCACATAACATGAATGTTCTACACATTAGGTATCATGATTAAGACAGAAGATTGACCCATACATTTTAACTTCATGTTCTTATATAATACACCAGAAGGAGGGTTTACCTATTAAGAACAAACCCATTATGACTGGAAGATCCCAACTTCAGGACCCCAGAAGCCCTAACGTGCTCTAGCATTTCAGAATAGAAACTGCATTAGAAACCATTGAGCCAATCAACTACCTTAGTGTATGAATAGAGTAAGCAAACTCAGAGAGGTTCAGTGGCCCGGCCAATGTACCAAAATTGGAGCAGGAGTCTAGGTTCAGGAACCATGAGTCATTTCTGGAGTCCAGGTTGGCACTTCAACCTAATGGAAGCAACAGCTCGCTGTTACCAAGATAAAAAGAAAGACGATGCAGATGTCTTTGCACAAGAAGTTAGTATTACTCTAAGTTCTATTTTTGTCTTCATGTATGAAATCAGAAAGAATTCTTTTATAAGAAAAAGCAAATGTTAATATCTTAAATTATACTCTTTTCAGCAAGATCCCTCGTGGATTTGCAAGGTTTCTTTTCTTTGCACCATTAACATCCTGGGCATGTATCCACTGGATTCTCATTCAACCTACAGTTACTAACTTGTTACAATGGCAAGTTCCTGTGCAAGTACTGAGGTAGGAGAGGAGAGTACCACAGTGAGGAGTGAGGGACTCACTCTGGAGAGAGGTGGGAGGAAGGCGCATGAACACATTGTCTGACTGGGCAGTGACAGGCATGCAGAACATACCATAGATGCTACGGAACAACGGAGAGGGGCGGCTTCCTGGAGGAACTGCACCTACACTTAGAGGAACCCCGGGGGTAGAAGAAGAAGGCATTGGATGAAGTGCTGTTAGATAAGGCTAGCAACAGCCCTGGGGAGAAACCTATGTGCAAGGTGAAGCTGGAGAGGTGTCCGGGGCCAGGCAGAGTTCAGGAATCTATACCTTTGTGTAGAACTGTTGAGAAATCTGTGGAAACTATTTAAGCTATTTACCCTGGTCATTTTCAAGTTCACTCTAGTGGCAGTGCGGGGGTTGGGGGGGGGGGAACTAGAAACTTTGTAAACAGCAGATGAATATGTATTGGTCCAGGCAGGTTTTGCTTGTCTCAATTGGGGTGGGATGTAGGAGACACAAGATGTACCTGAGCAATGCTTAACAGTAAGAAATAACAAGACAGAGAAGCAGGAGTTATCAATCAGAACAGTTAAAAAGGACCAGGGCCAGCTTTCACACAAGAGAGATTTGTGCATGCGGAACTTGAGATCCAGAGAGTTCCCGGGTGTGTGCAGAAAACCACTGGAATCACAAACCCAGAGATCAAGGGAGGGGCAAACAGAGTCACAGATAACCACCATCAGGTTACAGCCATGACCCTTCCACAGGAGGGAGCTCTTTGTTTTCTGCAGATGAGTTAAGACAGACCAGCACTGTCCATGAGGAGTTATGCCAGGCAAAACTTGCAATGTCTCATAGCATTTCAAAAGGTGACATGAACTGGGCAGTGATGGTGCATGCCTTTAATCCCAGCACTTGGGAGGCAGAGGCAGGTGGATTTCTGAATTTGAGGCCAGCCTGGTCTACAGAGGGAATTCCAGGACAGCCAAGGCTATACAGAGAAACCCTGTCTCAAAACAAAGAAGCAAACAAACAAACAAAAAGGTGACATGAAACAAGGAAAACCTTAAGTATGCGTTTTATGTAACCTAAGATATCTAAAGTATCATTTTAACACTGAAGTAAATTTTTCTTTTCTAAATTAGTTTTTTTGTTGTTGTTGTTAACAAAGTATTGAGTTTCACCACTACCCTATGCAGGTGAGTTGTGATACTTTGTTCTTGTTCGTTCCCCACAGCAGGACCTGCTCTCATGAAAGATGGCCAGCATTCTCTTTGTAGCAAGCCTTCACATTCCATGTGTCTTCTCTGCTACTAGCAGTCTCAGTGTGGCCTGGTCATATCTAGTACAGCCATGACACTGGATTTTGTAGAATTAGACACCACCCTTGGGATGACTTCCACACCAATAAGACATTCAGCCTTGGAATTTGTGGAATTAAATGAAATGGAATAGAATTTTGCAGATGAGGGCACAATGAGGATGCCTGTTGGGTCCCCAACTCACTGCCCACCCTTTCCTTCTGCTCTAGAAGGGAAGGCAAAGGTGGGGCATGTGTACACCTTACTGGAAGTTTGGGAGGCAAAAGGCACAGGGAATCCTTCCCTCTACACTGGGCCTCCTAGGTTACAAACACCCTAATGTAACCCCATTCAATGTGATCTACAGCTTCAGCTGATTATTTCTCTTTTCAAAAAATATTTGTTTTTATTATTTTTAGTAATGTGCATGTGTCTGTATCTGTGCATAGATATGTGAACATAATAAGGTACCCAAAGAGGACAAAGGTATTGGATCCTTCTGGATCTATACCTACAGGGTGGTTGTGAGCTGCTAGATATTGGTGCTGGGACTTGAACCCAGGTCCTCTGGAAGAGCAGTATTTTCTTTTAACCACTGAAGCATTTCACCAGTCCCTCAATGGATCATCTCATAGTATTCAGACATGTATAGTCTCTTGATAATTTCCCAGCTTCAGACATTTTACAATCAACTACACAATTCTGTGATAATTTCACACTACCAAAATAACAGAGTCATGCATTACACGATGACATTGCAGTCAGGGACAAGACCTCAGAAATGATGATGGTCCTGTCAGATCCTGTTTAGCGCATTCACCTTTTGTATAAGTGCACTCTGTGATGTTAGCATGATGACATAGCCAACAATGCATTTCCAAGACCATGTCATCCTCTGTAAGAAGTTATATGTACAGGCTGGAGAGATGGCTCAGAGGTGAAGAGCACTGACTGCTCTTCCACAGGTCCTGAGTTCAAATCCCAGCAACCACATGGTGGCTCACAACCATCTGTAATGGGATCTGATTTTTTTGAAATCTTTTTATTTTTCACCTAATCTAAAGAAATCTAAATAATGTTTGGGTGCTATACTAATATAGTGTAAAACTATATCCATGATTTTGTTGTTCTTGTTTTTTGTTGTTGTTGTTGGTTTGAGACAGGGTCTTATATAGCTAAGGCAAATGTTTGATCCTCCTGTCTCCACCTCTGGGCGACAGGGGATGTCAGGTTTGCATGGCTATCACGCCCAGCCTTGAATTTCATATGGTACTATGTTTTCCCCCCTAAGGAATATTTTAATTAATAATTATTTAAATAAAGAATTCTTATCCATAGTTCTCAAAACCATCTTCTAAACCACCAACAGGGAGATCATGGCACACAGTGCGGGGGAGGAAGGGAGGCAGCTCAGACAGACACCGTCTTTACAGTAGGAGAGTCTAAAGGGGCACACACCCTCCCCCATACCTCTACCCTCCCACATCAAGCTGTGACACTGTTACCCACTGCTTGTTATTCAGACTGCCCTTTGCTCTGGCTGGCCAGCACTTGCTCCCACCAGCTGTAAGACCACTCGGCTGTGACCCCTCCTGCAAGGGAACAACCATCTTCATATTCATCTCCCCGAGTTTTCAGAGCCGATTAAGTTTGGAGATTCAGCTTCTATCTATAACTCTCATACGACAGAAATGGCTGTGACACCTACCAACGCCCTCCTAATATTTCTTCTTGTTAGCTTAGTCATTTTTTGTTGTTCTTGCTAAAGATTAATTTACTTAATCTTAATGAATGTGTATGAGTACTTTACCACTCCCTTCAGACACACCAGAAGAGGGCACCAGATCCTATTACAGATGGTTGTGAGCCACCATGTGGTTGCTAGAAATTGAACTCAGGTCCTCTGGAAAAACAGTCAGTGTTCCTAACCACCAAGCTTTGAGTTATCCAAAAGCCCTGAAGACTTTTAAGAAATGAGAAATTTCAATGAGCAAGTTCCATAACATCAAAATGGCTTAAAACAAATTAGCTGTACAATAGAGTATGTGTTTCCTTGTGTGTTGGATAGCAAGATCTAGTGGATAGCCTATTATGTTCTTCAAAGTGGAAATGGACATAAACAATATATAGAGATGTCTGCAATTATAATATGCACCAATTAATCTACTGTTGTGAAATAAATTACCCCAGAACTTTACGAGCACTTAAACCAAGGCCATTACATGACAGCACAGAACCCACGGGGCAGAGATCTTCTCACACAGTCTAGCTCTATGCCTCTGAACTATCACAGGACTGCAGCCAAGGTTTCAGCCAGGGCTGTAATCTCACTTGTAGGTTTGACTGAGGGAGGAACTGCTTCCAAGCTTACTCAAGCTTCAGTCTCCTGCCCTCCCCAGCCCAATTCCCCTCTCTCCCCCTCCCCCAGCTGTTGGCAAAATGCCTCCCTTGGCTCCGTGGCATTCAGTTCTCTATAGGATAGTTGTTCATGACACTGTGGTTGGCTTTCTTCAGAGAACAAGCCAGTGAGGGTGGAAGCGGAAGTCGCTGTAACTTGATCTCAGAAGGGCATCCCTTCCTCTCTGCTATACTTCCTTCACCAAAGTGAGTCAATAAATCCATTCCACAGGCAGAGCGGATAACCAGCAAACTCTGGTAATATCGCAGACTGTGGTCTGAAGGAGAGGTTTTATCTAAGAACTTGAATTTCTAGGGATTTGGATCACTGGACACAGTCTTGTAAGCTGCCTGCTACCTGGTGACATAAAACAGCTACAATTTTCTGCAAGAGACGATGATGTCACAAGGGCCCTGAGTTCTACCTCACTTTGCTGGCTACATTCACAATCCAAGGAAATGCAAAATTCCTAGGGGCTAGTAAAGACAGAGAAGTGCAACTTCTTTTTTAATTATTTGCATTTTTATTGTATGTGTATGAGCGTTGTGTCTGCATGTGTGTTTGAGCACCACATGCATGCCTGGCCTGGTGTTCATAGAAGAAGGCACGGGATCCCCTGAAACTGGAGTGACAGACAATTGTGAGCCACATGGGTGCTGAGAATCAAACCCAGGTCCTCTGCAAGAGTGGTTAAGTGCCCTTAGCCAGGGAGCCATGTGTCCAGCCCCAGAAGCACCATTTCTCTATCTAGTTTATAGACTTCAGGTTGAAAGCCCCTGCATATGAAGTAAACAGTCTTACACCATCTAAAAGTTAGTTGGGTTCTTTGGGGATGAGCACAAAGATTCTTCACACATCCCTGGGATCCACCACCTGGGTTTACTATGTTTGTGAGAGTTCTTTTTTAAAAACATGGGTTTGTGGTCCACTCAAAAATATATCCAGCTCCGAAGACTTCCCTTTGTAGCTGCAAAAGGCAAATGTCTGGCCCCGGTGAGTGACTCCTGGAGTTCAGTCTTAGGGGACCCTTTGCCTACTCTGGGCAGGTGTCCACGGCAATCTGTATGAGCAAACAAGCGCTGGTTTGAAGTAATAACCACCTCTCTAATGCAAAGTAGAAAGCAAGAACATCGGGAGAGAAATGTTTTCCTGCACAATTCTTATCTTTTAAACACTGGGGCCACTGAAAACAGGAATCATCTAAATCATCCCTGGAGAGGAGGGTGGCGCTTCGCCTCGGTCTCTTTCATAGTCACACTGCTACCAAGAGTGGAGTAGCCTGGGCTACTGTGGAAGAGGCTGAGCCACAGAACCAGTCAATTGGACACATGCTTGCAGGTTTCAATTCTGCCATCCCCGACCTCAGTGGAAATCTTGTCACTTGCTCACAGGAGTGCTTTGTTCTCATTTTCTCAGGGTAAGACAGAGGCCACATGCAACATGTTTCATAACTCGGTCCCAGAGCAGTGCCTGGCACTGGCTTTTCAGCTGTGGAATTACAGAAGTCTTGGGGACTCTGTTGTTCGCTGAGGCGAACAATTCACTTACTGGTTTTGAAGCATCCCGACTGTTTGATAACCAGCATTTCTGCACCGGGGCAAACAAGAACGAATATCGACTATGGAGAGCACTGCTTCTCCTAACACCCCTCTGGGAGGATGTTGCTGTTGGGGCTGACCTCCATCCTCACAGCACCCTGGCCTGCATGGAGGGGAGACAATCCAGCTTTCCTCCCAGTGCCCTGTGCTGAGGCCAGAGCCTCTGGGTCCTGGATTACTTCTAAGGCCTGCAGAACCTCTCACTCAGATCTCTCTGGAGCATTTGCCTGACAGTATCCCCATGTCCAGGTATATCTGATCACACAGTCTGAGACACTGCTGCTGGCTAAAGGCTTTTGTGGGGGAGAGGTCGGGAGTTCTGTGGGTCTGCCTGATGAGCATGGTCTTATCCCACAGGTAACATTGCCCACAAGGTGCCCATCACTGTATGGGGCAGAGGCCAAGGGAAAACACGTTATTCGTGGCTCTTCCCACCTAGGAGTAACTTGAAATGTGTGGGTTCCATTATCTTAGGCTTACTATGAAGATCATGCGGCGGTACCGCTATGTGCACATGTAAAATTACAAAATGCTTTTTGAACTACTAAAACGCTCCAGTTTGTTTTACTTCATGCTTTTGGGAAGCGGACGGTGGTGGGGGGCGGGGGAGCTCTGAACACACACAGACCTGTGGAATTCAGTCAGGTCACTTCCTCCCTGAGGAAATCTCATCTGAGTAAACATGACTCACACAGCCCCTGCCTCTCATGCAGGTTGGAGATCCAATGGAGATAATTTACAGTCAGATGTGACAAATGTGCTCTTGGTACTTGAGAGCAGCCATAAGAATTTAGAACTTAATTTATTTCCATGAAGAAATGCCAGTATCGTTGCAGTGTGTTGATGAGGTGCTGTTTTAAATAGTTGGTTTTTGTTCATATAAGCTGCTTTCTGTTCATTTGTTTGTTGAGATACGCTCTGGGTGTGTAGATAAGCTGGCTTCAAACTCACAATCCTGTGGGTATTGCCTCCTGAATTCTAAGATTACTATTCTACAAACTCACACCAGGCTTCACACAAGCTAGTTCAAAGCAAAGACAAAAAAGTGACTTAAAATGTAGAAATGAAAGTTAACAGTTTTGCATGGACTCAGAATTTATCTGTGAGAACTCAGATCTCCCTGGATGATGTAATACACCTCCTTTTCCATAGGAAAATAACTTAAGATTACTTCCCTAAAATTTTGGAGCTGCACCATGTCTATGATAAATGTAACCCCAATTATTTTTAATACAATATTTACATAAATGTAAAGGTTGAGGTCGTCTGACGTGTCGCACTGTCGTTTCCACATCAGCAAAGGAAGGCTGGACTTGATCAGTCATTGCTTTTGCTAGTTTTGTTAAGACACAGACTTTTGTTTCTTAAAACAAATACTATAGAATCCGTTGGTGATGAAGGAGTTAAAGGCAAGGCTTGAGACGAGAAGCATGCCTTCTTCCCACTTACCCCCAGAACTCTGTCTCTCTGAGCAGACATTCAGAAATCAAAGGCTCCACAAGATGCTGCACCCTGTTCCCCTGCCCCCTCTACAAGTGCTTCATGGGTCACAGGGTAATTCTGGAGCGACACTGTACTGCTGAGACCACCGAGAAAGAGCGAACAGTGTCTTCTAGACCCTCTTTTAGGTATACACATATATACCCTACTCTCCAAATGGGCCTCAAACAGGTATTTCAAACTCGATAAACCCTGAACTCTTGATGTTCCCCCGCTGCAGAGCCACCCTGCCCACTGCCGTCACTCCTTTTTGATGGCATTTCCGTTTTCCAAGCACTTTGGCCAAAATTCTAGGACTCTTTCCTGACTCCTCTCGCCTCCAATGTTATTCAACCCAACAGTTAATCTTACTGAATGTTGCTTTTTAGATTTTATTTTTAATTATGTGTATGTGTGGGTATGTGCATGTGAGTGCTGTGCACAAGGAGGCCAGTAGAGGGCTTTGGGTAACTGTGAGCCACACCACGTGGGTGCTGGGAGCAAAGCTCTGGCTTTCTTAAGGGAGCTATTTCCCTAGCTGCTCTTATCCTTTCTACCTTCAACTCTCCAGGCTGTGCACCTCCTCAGGTCTGTCAGCCTGGCCTATGACACCTCCCTCCCTCTCTCTCTGTACAGCACACAGGATTCTTTGTTTGTTTGTTTGTTTGTTTGTTTTGTGACAGGGTTTCTCTGTATAGCCTTGGCTGTCCTGGAATTCACTCTGTAGACCAGACTGGCCTCGAACTCAGAAATCTGCTTGCCTCTGCCCCCCAAGTGCTGGGATTAAAGGATTCTTAACCTTTTCCCCTTTCTCTTACTCCCACAGTCTACAGTACAGTAAAGCCACAGCGCTTCCTTCCATCTCCCAGATTTCTCTAAAGTTATTTCTCACTTTGAATGAGAGACAGAGTCCCCGCTGGCTTACTGGATCTCCAGCACTCTGCTTCCAACATCTGCTTTCTCCTTTCTCTGCCTGAGTTGCAGTGGTGTCTGGTTATTCCTTGGGCATGCCAGGCATGCTCCTCCCTCCTCCTCTGTCCTATGCTTTCTCCCATCTACCTGTGTGGCATCCTTCCAAATCTGTACCGTCTTCTCACAAGCATCACCCCCATCAACCCATTTAAATGCACACATTAAATTCACACACCTACCACTGTCCTGTTTCTTTCCCTTTCCTGTTTACTCAGTAACCCTGACTCTCTAACCTTCTAAAAGTGTACATTATAAATGCTGGGTGTGGTGATGCATACCTCTAATCCCCACACAAGGGAAGCTGAGTAGGAAAGACAGTGAATTTGAGACCAGTTGGAGCTACAGAGTGACACTGTTTCAAAAATAATGAAAAATCATGTAGTGTTTCTTAGGTATATTGCTATTGGTTCACAGCCTCCAACTGGATGAGAAGGTCTACAAGGAAGGTGATCAATAAATGGTTCTGAATTAAGAGGAAATGTCAAGGAAGGAAGTGGAGGGGTGGGGGAGGAAGGGACAGAGAAAAATAAAAGCAGGCAGAAAACAAACCTATGTAATAAAAGCCCAGGATCCTAAAGGGCCTAGTGAGTCTAGTGCAGAGCCTGTGTGTGTCCTGTCTTCTTGTAACACTTGTCCGGGAGATGGCCCAGTTGATAAAGTGCTTGCTCTACAGCCCTAGGAACTTCAGTTCAAGTGTCCAGGACACACTTGAACTGTTAAAAGAAGGCAGTGGATCTCCCTGGACTGGAGTTATAGACAGTTCTGAGTTGTATGGGTGCTGGTATCGAATCTGGGTCCTCTGGAAAAGCAGCCTCTGTTCTTATCCACTGGGCCATCTCTCCAGCCTGCTTGGAATGTTTTAGAGAAGAACAGGGGATGAAAAGTGACACCGAGAAGAGGCTGCTGTCTGCCCAGGAAAGGCCCTAATGAGCGGCTGTGTGCTGTTAAAGGGCACAACCTGTGCTTTTCATTCGCAGTTCTGACCAAGGCAGGCCCTAGAAGCTAGGACTTCCCCAGGTGGATCATGAAACATCTAACCTTTTCCAGCCTTTTATTCTTAGAAGAGGCCACAAAGGAATTCTCCGACTTGCCTCTGCCCTACAGTAGTCAGAAGACCCTCCATTCCAGAGGGGTTCCTTGCCCCACACCCTAGATGTCAGAATGCTGCCTAGAAAGGCCAAGGATGCTGAACACACAGGGGTTTCCCTGGTCAGTCTACATCCAGCATTATCTCTGCAATGAAGCTTCTACCAACCTAGTGGGATAGGGCTAGAGAGTTTCCAGAGAGCTGGAGGGTAGACAGTGGTGATTTCTGCTGAAGGGGCCCACCAAGTCCCTTCTCCCACATCTCAACCTGTGTCCTCTGTGATACACTAGCCTCCTTACCAGAGTCCTTTCTGATACACTTTATAATCGATGGGCACAGACAACTGTCACCCATTGTTCTATAAGCTTCTCTAGCAAATTAGTCAAACCCGAGGTGGGGTTGTGGAAACACCAATTTGCAGCCAGTGAGTTAGAATCACAGGCAGGGTGGCTTGCAACTCACATCTAAAGTGAAGAGGTGGGAGGTGGGGAGCAGTCTTGAGCTCTCCACCTGTCGGATGCTATCCCCAGGGTGGACCGTGACAAAACTGAGCTGAATTAGGGGACTTCGGTGGGTGTCTACAGCACAAGTGCCTGCTCCCTCTTGAGTGTAAATTCTCTCACGCTTTCTAGGGTCGGAGATGTGATCTGTGTTATGAGTGTGTGGAAGAATAAGCTTGAGTCCAATTGGGAGCTGGTCTAGACACAGGTTAACAACTCCAGCCCCCACAGAACAGGTCCTCTAGTCTTAGACTCAGGATGGCTGACCCTCATTAAAATTCAGGAGGAGCCGCTGGGCATATGTGAATGTACAGACGATGCCATTCTTTCCACTGAGCATTCCTACTATCCAGACGATCCCCTCCTGAGACAATGGAGTCTGCTGTGGGTTTCTAAAGGTGGGCCAGCAGCCATGGAATCAGGGCTAAGGATGACTGGCACTCTCGAGGATTACTTCATCCAGGCCAGTGAACGCTGAAACTCATCCATACTTTACAACAGATTTTAGCCATAGTTCTGACCCACATCTGCGTCTACAAGAGTCAGTCTACTTTCCTGTCCCTGTCCACTACTAACCATTCCTCTTCTTTACTTCTCCAGGACCAGGTCATTACACTCGCTTCATCTGGGTAAGATGGATTAGGATTCTGCCTGCCAGACTACAGTTACATTGTTGTCTGCCAGGAGGATGTAGAAGGAAGTAGCAGCAAGCAGAGGTTACTTTGTCTCAACCTCTTGGTCTACCCCCACATTAGGCATGAGCTGGGACTCTAGGTACCACAGAGGCACCTGTACTCAGACTCCAGCACTGGGTTCAGTCCTAGACCTGAGTGCCACTCGTGAGCTCTTCTAACCTCCGTCAGGCCACCTGACATTTCTGGGTCTGTTTCCAAATTTTAAATTGAGGGAGTCTTAAAGTCTCTTCTCTTTCTTAAAAAAAAAAAAAAAATTCTATTTTCTATTTGCCTCCTTGAATTCTAAATGATGAGCAGAGCATCTGCAAGCCTCTTTCGTAAACGCCTCCCAAAGCCACATGTTCCTGGCACCGAGGAAGGGAAAAACAGTTCTTCAATAACCCGACAGTTGTGTCTTTGAGGGCCAATTACCTCCAGCTTTTCTAGGTCTTCTCTTACCACTATTCCCTTACAAATCCTTAAAAGAAAAAAAAAATAGTAAACTATTTGTCCTTCCTGATTCATTGGGATCTATCTCATACTAACGACTGTTCCCAAATTCCTTCCCTTGGGCATACCTGCTCCAGCATTCGATCCTGCTGGTACTGCTCAGCACCCTCTCTTTGCTCTCTTTCTACAGGGAGCCTTGTTTAACTCTCTGAGTTGAATGGCTGCACGAGGAACCATACCATCTACACAGAAGGTGACAGGCCTGCAGTGGCAAGAGACATTTGGGAGAAGGAATGGTGGGAAGGGACAAAGGTGCTCTGTGAGAGAGGTTCTGGGAGAAATCCTGGTAGCAGTTCAAGGAGTTGTGGAAACTGTTGTTTTCCTGAGAAGGCCGAGAGCGGGGAGAAGCTGAGCTGGAGCTTCCATTCTTTTACTTTAAGAGCTCTCTCCCTCCGGACAGCTTTCTGCACAGCAAGTGGGTGCAGTACTGGGCAGCCCCTCCACTGAACCTAGACCTCTGAAGTCAGAAACTTCCTATAGATTTCTAATGCCTTTAAGGAAGACCAGGTCTTCCCACTGGTGGCCCAGAGGTCAAAGAAGACACTTTAAGTATTGCCACGCAGAGAATAGCAGTGTCCACTGGCAACCTCTCCAAATGAGCCCATGCATACATGGGTAACATCTTAGTCCAAACATGGTTCAAACAACTGTAGACTCCAACATACCATCTCATCATGCTTCAGACAGAATCTCACCATGTAGCCCAGACTGGCCTCAGACTCATAAATTCACCTGCCTCTGCCTCTCAAGTGCTAGGATTAAAGACATGTACCACCGTGCCCAGCACACGTAACAATTTTCAGCTGAGAAAATAAAATCCCTAAGGGATTCTTCCACACATACCACACATACACAGACACACACACACACACACACACCTTACTACAACTCTACAACTTCCATTTTGCCACACTATGACTTGCAGCTGTCATAGCTTTGATCTGAGGAGTTCTCCCTACAGCTTGTGCTTTGGAAGCCTCGCTCCCACCAAAGCAGTGTTCAGAGCTGGGGCTGTTGATATATGACTGGATCCTGGAGGCTCTGACATCATCAATGGATTGGTTCCATGATGGACTCATAAATGGATGCATTATTGGAAGGTGGTGGGCAGTACGGGTGGGACCTACTAATAGGTGCAAGCCACTAAGATTATGTGCTAGAAAAATATACTTTATCTCTGGTCCTTTCCTGTCTCTTTCTTTGTTTCCTGGCTACCGACAGGTGAATTTCCCTCTGCCATTCTCTTACTCTACAGTGGTTCTATCATGTCACAAGTACAGGAGCCAAACAACCATAGGCTGAAACCTTTGCAACGGTGAGCCAAAACCAATCATTCCTCCATAACATAGCTCATACCAGAAATTTTGTCACAGTGATGAAAAGTCTTATTAAACAACAAATTATATTAATGTAAAACCCAAACTGAAATGCAGGATAAACACAAGTACAGAGGAGCCATGGTCACTACAGAGATCAAAACAGATATTCTGGTAAGTGTCTAGTTAGTTGGTCTCAAAGCAATAATTTTTCATTAGGATGAAGAAAAAAAAATCACGAAACTGGTAAGTAAAGGAATATCCACTCAAACAGCTATGGGTATTGATTCACAGCTCTGTGCTCACCTTACATGGGATTCTGGGAAAAAGATGCTGTGTGTGTCAGGTCTGGGAAAGGAAGGTTGAGGGCCTCACTCCTAGTTTTTCTTTAGAGAATCCATGATGTGTCCACACTGTCTCTAACAGAGCTGGCCATTTTTCTCTCCAGCTTTAAGATGACAACTCATCTCTTTTTCACCTTCAAGCTGAACTCTGTTTAACTTGGCAGTAACACCTAACTAAAAATTTCTAGTGTTTTCCCACTCAGCATGACCTACCATCTGCCACCCTGGATCCACCTTTCTTTCAAACCCGGTGGAGCCTGGAGGTCAGGAGGATGTATAAGAACATTTCATAAGCTTTTTCTGGCATCTCTGACACAGTGGAGGCAGAAAGCTGGCTTTAAAAGAGGCCAAGAAATGCCTACAGAGGGCAGAAGAAACGGAAACAGCTTTTGGACCAATACATATGCAACAACAACAACAACAAAAAGACATCAGGTCCATCTGGAAAGCATTTTAACAAAACAAAAGGGCCCTTCCTAGCATGAACAGTATATTAGCATAATTCAAAACTCCCTGGACAGCAAAGCTCTCTGACAAACTTTACAAAGCAAAAGAGGACCAGAAATGCTCCTTCGAGGGACTCCTAGCCGTGGCTGAGCCGCAAGCCTCTCCCTTGCTCTAGGATAGCACCACATAACAGGAAGGAGGCCACCCTACTGCAGACCCCGCTTCACGGTCTCCATCAGACTTTTGTACTAGAGGCTCCAAAGGCAGGGAAGCCCGAGCTGCTCTGGCCCACCCGCTGGAATCATGCGCTGCCCCTGTCAGCACCAGGGAATGGTTTTTGGAAAACAGTGAGGCTCAGATCTCAGCTTAGAGAACGCCCCTCAGCATCAGCTTCCTCTCCACTTTCTTGCACAACGTGATAGTAAAAAATGAAAACATGCTGCAATCCGAGTGCATACCAACACCGAGTCTTTACTTTCATCACTGCCCTGGTTATTCTGCACTAGTGGAATGTAAACAACACATGAGTCCACCAACCTTTCACCCCATGCTGTTTTTCAGTCCAGACACGTTAGAAAAAGTAAAGCCAGATCCAAGACAGAGAGAAAACCGGAAACTGATCCTAGTCCCTTCTCTCCGTCACTAAATATTTTGTTTTAGACAAGGTCTCTTGTAGCTCAGCTTGGCTTTGAGCACATTATGTAACTGATGAAGACCTTAAAGACCTGATCCTCCAGCCTCCACCTCCCGAAGGCTGAGATTACAGGCATGTGCACGACCACACCCAGTTTATGTGGTGCTGTAGTTAACAGCCCCAAACTCAGGCTTTGTGCACCCGAGACAAGTGCTCTACCTACTGGGCCCCAACCCCAGGCCCAGCCAAAGCTAAACAACCCCTCTGGCTAACTCGGCTGCTCTAAAGCTTTGCATGACCTCCTTCCTCCTCTTGACTCAGACTTGAGACATTGCCCTTGCTCTTTACAGGTCTGCAAGCAGCTGGTTACTTTGTCAGAATTTCTGTTGACTCTGCTCTTCGTGCGGAAGTGTTCCCTCGGTGGCCATCAGATTATCAGTTCCGAGCCGGTTAGATGCTCCGGAGAATTACTCCCACAACCCTTCACCCACCTTCCTGACACTGTGTTTAGACTCACCCAATCTTCTTTACCATGTGAAACACAGGCGTGTGGACAGGCTCTAGCCTAGAAGGCTCGAGGCTTCTCCAAACCTGCTCAGCTTTACTCCAGGTTGTGTGGCCTCTTAAACAGAGGACTTCCCCATCTACACTCGAGCTGCCCTACCCCCTCTTCTCTCCCCACAGCTCGTGTAAGGAAGGAAAGGAAGGAAGGGGGTGGGGCAGAAAAAAATGTATGGGTCTGAAAAGTTATTCTGTCATGAAATGCAAGCCAAAAAAACCTCATAGGTTTTATGAGATGAAAGTCCATAAAACAAGAAGCCTTTGCACATAGCCTTGAAGCACGTTTTCAGCCACAGTATTTCTTCTCCAACACCGCACAGACGCCCCACACATGTCGGCAAACACAAGCTGACCAGTCCTGTTTCAGATTTATGCTAGTAAGTAAAAATGAGAAGAGGCTTAGCTGCGTTCCACGAAATAACGTATTTAACGAACATCTGAAGTTTATTCTTTTTAAAGGCATAGAAGTTCTAAACAAGGAAGCCAGCGATTCTAAGAATTTCATTTTCACCACAGTGGCTCAATGTTTGTTCCTCTAACAACGTGTGGTTACCAGCTTTGCACAGGCTCTTACATTCAAAGCCAGGGCAGTTTCTTTTCATTAGAAACACACATAAGATCAGCTCAAGAGAAGGGTGTCAAACAGGTGAGTATTTTAGAGCCACCCACGGACGGTTTTCAGACAGAAGAAGGCACTAACCTGTATTACTTCAATCCGTTGAACAAAACGACTGAGCACGGCAGTCCTCAGCTATCTTCTGGCCAGCTTCCTGTGAGGCTGCATGTGACATTGCACTTCCTCACAGCACCTTCTTATGCCTGCCTCTCTAACTGCTCAGAGGCACGTGATACAATCAGCCAGCTGTTTTTGTCACACAGGATGACCCCACACCTATAGAAAAGACCATCTCCTTACAGGGGTTCCCTGGCTTCTTTTGGGTATTCATAGGGCACAAATAACAAGGAGATATGACTGCAGGGAGGCCCCACGTTATGGGACAGAGGAAAGCAGGGAGAGAGAGTCCACTGCCCTAGGGATCTCCACTCTAGAGTTGGGGTTCCATAATCTACAAAGGGCAGGCCAGTATGTGAGCCTGAGGTTTGGACATTCTCCTGTAGTTGGGTCTCTGATTTTGATGCCCATGCAAGAGACATCTAAGGAAGGACCTTGATAGTACTGTTGCCAAGCTGTCTCCACACTCTCCTCTAGGAGAGGCATTAGCACTAGTAGAACAGAACCAGCTCTTGGCTCCCATTTCTGGGTCCTGCTGCAACCATGGCCACTCACCCTGAACTTCCTGAGAGAGTCTTGAGTTCATGCAGCCTGTTTAGTAATGCTGTCAGACACTGTGCCCTAATTCCTAGGTTAGAAAACAGAGCCACTGTGTTGTCAGCCTCCCTGGACCAAGTAACTTTGATGCATGAAAAGAAGAAAGGGTGTCTGGCTATGTCCCTCTCTGCCCTGGATGGGGGAGAAGGCCGGTAGACCATTTCTAGCTTTCCTGTCTGGCCATCTTCTTTCCTCTGATAGTCACCCCAGCTCTCCAAACACACAGAAACTTGTGGATGTAGGAAGTGGTATGTGGGATTAAAACTATGTTCTAGACCAGCGGGAATTGTCTCCAATTTGTACAACTTGACTCTTGCAAAAAAGCCCCAAAATGGTTTCTTTCTGGCCACCCCAGCACAACTCTTTTCTTAAAAATGCTTTTAAAGGGATTTTTGGTTTTGGATTTCAGCAAGGTAACTCTAGACAAGTGTCAAGGGTTGGAACTATTTCCCATGTAACTCTTGAGTGTGGTTTCCATGTGAGCCCCACAGTAAGGAAATTAGCCCTGAATGAGCGCTGTAGACAACGGTCAGACCCTACAGTCTCACCACATGATTACAGCTCTGGCTTTAGGAACACCAGAAACTGTTTTCCCATTTTGACAGCTGTCAGCTGGTTTGGGGATTGGACTGTACATCTGGATTAGCCAGCTGAGTCAAGATGGTTGTCTACCTTACAGACAGGGCATTAGCTTTACAATATGAATCATGAACGGTAACTCTTTGCCATCTTGGAATCAGACATTGCAAAGAACTTTGTGGAGAAATACAGTAAGGCTTTATGTGAACATGTGACAGCATTTAGAGGTCTCACAGTCTGAGTTCTGTTCCTAGTTCTGTTTTCTACTAAGTGGGTCTATGTGTTCTCCTGTGCTGTGGGGTGTGAGATCAGTAAAGATCTTCAGACACCTAACCAGGCTTCTCCATGTGGATGTTGCTTCTGTTCTTAAATTTTAAATTAAAGATATTTAAGGTGTAATTTAAAAATTTTAACATTTAATTTTTTTCCATTGCCATGTGTCGGTGGTGTGCATGTATGTGTATGTATGTTTTCATATGTATGAGTACACAAGTGCAGGGTACACATATATGTGTATCCACATGTATATGAGGGCCCAAGGTTGATATTGGAAATCATCTTCCATCGCTTTTCTGCCTTGTTCATAAAGGAAGGGTCTCTCGATCAATTCCAGAGCTTGCTGGTATGACTAATCTAATCTCACTGACCAAATGCCTCTTCAGATCATCTTTGGATGCTGGAATTACAAGTGGATGCCACTCACAACAAGCATTCGCATGGGCTTGGGGGAATCTAAACCTTTGCCCCCATGCTTGTGTGGTAAAGGCTTTAAGCTATCTCCCCCAATTTGCAAATCTTTAGGATTTTATTTATTTGTTTGTTTGTTGTTTTGGTTTTTGTTGTTGTTGTTGCTGTTTGAGACAAAGATTTCTCTGTGTAGCTCTGGTTGTCTTAGAATTCACTTTGTAGACCAGGCTGGTCTTGAACTCAGAGATCAACTGCCTCTGCCTCCCAAACTCTGGGATTAAAGAATTTTGGGAGGAGAAACAGTAAGGGCTCTATGTGAAGCAGGATTTTATTTTTTAGACCAGTGGAAAAGCTGTAGAGAGTTTGAGAGCATATGGAGAGCCCATATAGTTTACATCCAGTCACCTATCACTAACATTTAATAGGGTATGTAAGTAACAATTAAAAGCTGATATTGAAACATTAACTCAAATCCATAGCTAAGGAATTATCTTACGTTTGATGCTGTCTTGGAGCAAGGGAAACAGTGGATAATTAACTCTTGTTGGGAATATTGAACATTAATTAACTCTCATTTCTTATTTCCCCCCAACTGAACAAGTATTTTTATGAAAGTAATCAGGTATATAATGTCTACAGATTATTTTTTTAAATGCAGGATTTTTAACCACTACTAGATGCAGCCTATTTAGCTCAAATCACAAATTCACACCCAGCTCTGAGCAGTACACTCTTTTGAGGGCTATGCTTTCTGACTCTAGTGATCACTTCTTCACCCCACACCTGAAGAGCTAGTGGCACTGCCACAGGGTTGGAGAAACCCAGCCTGGTGGACGAGGAGCACATGCCTGCAGCGGTGGGAACAGCAGTGGGGACATGGGTGACACAATGGGGACATGGGTGGGGACAGAGGTGGGGACAGGAGTGGGGACAGTGGTGAGGACAGTGGTGGGGACAGGGGTGGGGACAGTG
>NW_022196897.1:60391247-60441077 GCF_008632895.1 Mastomys coucha
GGGGACAGTGGTGGGGCCAGGGGTGGGGACAGTGGTAGAGACATGGGTGGAGACAGGGTGGGCACAGTGGTGGGGACAGTGGTGAGGACAATAGTGGGGATGGGGTGAGGACAGTGATGGGGACAGTGGTGGGGACAGTGATGGGGAGAGTGGTGGGGACAAGGGTGGGGACAGTGGTGGGGCCAGGGGTGGAGATAGTGGTGAGGACAGTGGTGAGGACAGTGGTGGGGACAGTGGTGGGGACAGCAGTGTGGACAGTGATGGGGACAGTGGTGGGGACAGTGATGGGGAGAGTGGTGAGGACAGTAGTGAAGACAGTGGTGAGGACGGGTGAGGACAGTGGTGGTGACAAGGGTGGGGACAGTGATGGGGACAGCAGTGAGGGGAGGACCCGTGCTCCTGCTTCCCTACTCAGGGCGGCAGGCACTGCAGAGTAGCACAGCCCACCATTCCTTTCTCCAGATCCTCCACTCCTGTTTTGGGACTACCATGCTTTTCCTTTATGAAGTGGAGATTAACCCAACCATTTGCCACTGCCACATCTCACAAATGAACACTGACAAAATGCCCAATCTTTTCATGCAGGTGAGCAGAACCTGGACATCATAACAGTTCTTTGTCTCATCCCTATGAAAAAGGTGCTGAAGTATTGACAGCGTCCTAATCATTTCACCACACAGCGCCCAGAAGAGGCTGGAAGACATGCTGCTACCTGAGTGATGTCTCCATATCAGATCATTGCCACATGTAGACACCCAGCTAAGTGCTTTACACAGAGATGTTAATTCTCCTTGCATGCTGTGAGTTAGATATGGTCCTCTCTACTTTACATATAAGAAACCAAACTTAGAATCACTAAACCACCCAAAGCCCCCTGATGAGTTCGATGCTAACTAGCATGCTCAGTTCTGTCAGACCGCTAGGGAAATGCAAATTGAAACCACAAGGTGATATCATCTAACTCCAGTTAGAGAGACTATTATCTCACAAACAAATGAACAAACAAACACAAAATAACAAGTGCTGACTGAGGATGCAAAAGGGAACTTTCATACATTGTTAGTGGGCATGTAAATTAGTGCACCTGTTATGCAAAACAGTATGGAGTTTCCTTTAAAAACTGAAAGTAAAACTCCAATAAAATCCAATATTGCCATTACCATGGAAAGGGATATGTTGTTGGGGAGGCGCCTGGCCTTCCATGCTCACCAACACTCATCCCACAGTAGTCAACTAGGCTGTCCACCCACAGCAGTCAACATGGAATGCATACTTTCACACCATTGCTCAGCCACAGAAAAGACTGAAATCTTGACACTTCTTGCAAGGTACAGGGAACCAGAAGGCATGATGTGGCATGATGTGAACTAAAGTGATGCAGGCACTGGAGGACGAATACCACATGCTCTCACATGTAAAAGACGATCGCAAAGATGCAGAAAATGGAATGGTGCTCACAGGGGCTGGATAGAGGACGGAGAAAGATGTCTAATAGATACAGGGGTGCCTCTGGATTGTGGGAACAAGTTCAAAGCCCTCTGGCACAGGTAACTGTGGCTAACAACAATTAGTTGTGTATTCCTAAAGCAGAGAGCAATAGAAAGAATTTTGCTTGTTTGAAATACAAAGGAGAAACGTATGATAGATGTGTCAGCTACCTTAACCCCAGCATTTCATGTTATGTACACTGGTAAACTATTAGACTGTAGTCATAGATAAAGACTGTAGTCATAGATATGTTGCATTTCATGTTTATAAGTTAAAATGTTTTAAAGTCTCTCTCACACACAAATACCAACGAAGTTGCAATACTTTTCTGTAGTTACATGTGGGCAATTCATGTCTAATTTCCTTCCTTTCTTTTTTCTTTCTTTCTGTTTCTCTCTCTTTCTTTCTTCTTTTTTTTGTCAGTTGAACAAAAGTTTTTAAAACAGTATTTAATCATTATCTACAAATACCTTGTTTCTACTTAGCTAAGTCAAAAGTAATTCTGATATCACTCAAAGACTCTCTTGTATATCTTTTTTTCATTAATCCGACACTGAAAAGATTTTGCTAAATTCTCCTAATATGATTATGAAAAAGCTTATTTGTATTTTTACATTTCAGTTATATTCCATGTGTTTCATTGTTTGAATTGCACTAACAGGTTTTGCTTCATCGAATTAAATGATGAGACAGTCATACTCCTCGTGTTCACTATGGTTGAGTTTTCTTCTGAGATTTTATACTCTTGAGCTTCTACAGCTTTGCTTAAGTTTTTTATATTTAATATTAGAGTTTCCATTCCTACATTTGTTAGTTGGCATTTACCAGCTGCTGCTGAATTTCTGTGTAATGTTGATTGACACACAATCCTGAAGACAGCAAACACCCAGTGAGTTTTTGCTCTTCACATGCTGGACGCAGGGCTCAGTCATAGTAGACAAGTGCTTTACCATTGAACTACATCTCCATCATCGTTTAATGTATCTGAGACCCAATGGTTTTATTAGAAGAACTTAATCTACTCACATTTGTTTCCCTTTTTAATATATGTATTATTATATTTCTTTTTTAGTTTCCCCCTTTTCTTAATTTTTGCTGACAGACCATACTTTTTATTATTATAATATCCTCCAATCTTGACCATGAATATATGCATTCAATTTTAATGATTTAGAAATCCTACCTATACTTTTCTCTAGATATCAAATACAAGTGACCTTTCTGGGTCAGTGACAGAGCCCTGTCAGCAGGACCCTGGTAATGGTAAAGTCATCATTTACAGGAAATGAAATGATAACTTCATGTTGGTAACAAAAATGACAGAGCAAAGGGTGACATAACAGACCACCAGAAACTGTTCTCCTTGGGGGTATATGAGGGATGGGATAGAGTCTTCCTATGAAGCCCAGACTGGGCTCAAATTTGCAATCCTCCTATCTCAGCTTTCTAAAGGCTGGGATTACAGAAATATCACTACACCAGGATCTAGAAATTATCAGAGGGCAGACTGCGGGGTCCCCATTGACTTCCTCCCTTCCTGTATGGAGGATGGATTATAGTTCTAACCAATAGTATGGGTAAGTATGGAGTAGAGAGGCAGCCAGGAAGCCAAAGCTAGGACACAGCCAAGACCATACTGAGGGAAAAAAAAAAATCTCTGCAAACTTTAGGCTCCGAGGCCCACAGATTCTAGGCCAACCTGCGACGTGTCTGCAGGAGGGAGGTTGCCCAAGGTGTTTCTGACTACCTCACTCCTCATTCCTAGAGTCACCGGCTAAGGCATCTGCTCTGGAGTGAGACAGGATTACAGGAATGCTAGCACATCCTCTAAAGAGCTAAGGAATTCAACTGAGAAAAGCAGCCAGAAGTCTGTCTGACTTTCCTAATGGACAGCTAAGAAGTCAGAGGACTTGAACCCTGTAAACGTGTCATTTCTGGAAATGAAGTAGCTGTCATTCACTTAAGCACTGGTGTATGACTAGGAGTGGAGGGAAGAAATTCTGGCCACAAAATGCATGTGTTGGTTGTACAGCAGTGTGTGTGTGTGTGTGTGTGTGTGTGCTTTACATTTACAATGTGTGCATCTGAAAGACAGCTAACATTTAAGTTCCATACTTAATTTTTCACTGACTGGAGCGACGGTGAAGAAGGAAGAGGGATAGAGGTCTAGGAACAATCAAAATACCTTCCAGGAACTCCATTTACTGCTCAGTAACTGGTTAGGTAGGACCACCAAGAAGCAATAGACTGCTAGATAACAGTGCTTTTGT
Source organism: Mastomys coucha (assembly GCF_008632895.1). NCBI lineage: Eukaryota > Metazoa > Chordata > Mammalia > Rodentia > Muridae > Mastomys > Mastomys coucha. Next base: position 60,395,006 of record NW_022196897.1, read on the forward strand.
CTAAGCATGATTAGATCAGTTTTAACTATTCATGTTTATCCTCCCAAATGGAAAGAACAACCTTTCGGGAATTAAAGGGATTTCCCCCAAACCAGTAAACAAGTGGTGGAACTGGGATTCGATACCAAAACTTCTGACGACACCCAGTGTCATTTCCTGTGCACGTGCAAACTGTCCTCTTGCTGTTCAGGCTCCGAGAGAAGCAAGTCCAGAGTCCATGCACATCGCCCAGGGTTGTCTGGGAAGAAACTGAGCACCACAAAGCACTTGGCTAGAGAGCTTCGCAGTGGAAGGCAGCTTGTCCAGAAAGACCAGAGAACAACCGCTTCCCTCAGAAACCATGGGGGATTTTTGAGGCGTTTTATCATGCAAAGGCTTTCCCCTTCCCACTCATTCGAAAAGACTGCATGCACCGTATCGGGTGAGCCCTTGGAACAGTTAAAGGGAAGGTGAAAGGTCGACAAGGTTCTCCTGATGTGCACCACAGTGGAACATTGTTTGTGTGGTTGCAATGTAATGGAAACTGGAATTATCAGGATTTGGATCATCTGCTCCCAAAGCCAGAGTCCTCCCTCCCTAGCCTGGTCACTATTTGGCATGCCACAGGTCCTGATGCCATAAACCCAGTTGGCTTTTTTCAACCTTACGGAACTGGATTGCAAATAACTATGCTGTTCGCTCATCTTTATTGCTAATCAAGATGGAAGGGAAATGACAAATTCCTTTGTTCATAAAAAGACTGGCTAGGGACATAGAAAAGTCCTGCCTACACAGGTCTCCTCCAGGTGGGGCCCTAGAGCTGAAAGGAGGGGACACAAACCCGATCCCTAACCCAGACACTAGCTCCAACTGATGAGTTAGTTGCAAATTAAAATTTCAGTTTTCTCCAAGGGAGTCTCACTGGGGACACAAACTGCTCCTCAGGGCAGGGCATGCCCAGGACTAAATGCCAACAAAGAGCAAGCTCAAGGGTGTCTTTGTTGGGTCACTGTCTCACAATGTTGGCTAGGGCTTTTTTTTCTTGTCTTTTCTTTTTGTTTTTGTATACATGTATTTTTTTCACCTCTCTTTTTTACCTTACAGGTCTTTTGCATACATAGCATTACAGTTCTATGGGATTCCTGAGAATGGGTATGTCTCTCTTTCTTGTGTCTTCCTTGGGCTTTTTTTTTTTTTCTGTTTTGTTCTATTCCAATGAGTTTATTTTTATTCCTATTTTATCATTATCTCTTAAAAGCCTGTTTATTTGCTAATGAGAGAACAGAAAGGGTGGATCCTGATGGGAGGGATGTGGGGAGGAGCAGAGGGAAGGAGAACTATAATCAGGATATATATATATATATGTATATATATATATATATATAACAAAACTATTTTCAATAAAAGGAAAAAACCTGAAAGATAAAATGTTTAAAAAGTCCCTATTTTAAAAGTGAATTATGAAAACATGAGTGTTCTCAAAATGATAATTATGCAATTATTAAGAATAAAAGTCATCATTGTTAGTCATAAAAACAATAACTTTGTTGTCATCCAGAATGAGGTTAAGAACCTCAATAAATACAAAATTCCAGAAGTAGGCAAGACAGTTCTAAGAACCAAGATGCCTGTATTCATATACTGCTCACCATGTGCGTGTGCACGTGTGTGTGTGTATGTCTGTGTGTGTGTATATGTGTGGTGTGTGTGTATGTGGTGTATATGTATTTGTGTATAGTTGTGTATGTATGCATGTATACTGTGTATGTGTGTGTATGTATGCATGTGTATGTGTGTGTGTAATGTATGTGTGTGTGTAAGCTGAAAATTAACATCAGCTCTCTTCAATTTCTCTTTCTTTATCCTCACCCACCCAGCCCCCCACCCCGCCCGAGGTGGGGTCTCTCACTGACCAGAGCTGACAGATTCTACTGAACTGGTTGCCCAGCAAACCTCAGGAATCCCCGTCTGATCTCCATCTATCTCCCAGGGCTTAGATTATAAGCACATTGCTTTAGGCCACTTTTTAATGTGGGCTCTGGAGGTCAAATTTCACAGCAAGAATTTATATATATCATTTTGCCCCTGTCCTTTCTGGTAGACTAAAGGAGTGTCATTCTTGATAGGTAGGGAAATTATGCTTGGGAAATTCTAGATTAGAAACACAAGTAGTCAAGCAAGGAACTTCATTTCTGGGGTGCTCTGCATGCAGAAAATAAAGGGTATTTGGGAGTTAGGGAAGAACGAAGTTTGGATGATTCTAGAGAGTCACAGTCAGAGCTCTATGAAATGGCTATGAGCTTGCAGATGGTACTGTAGCACTTCTGTTCCTAGATTTGAGAGTATTTGCCTCCGACTAGAACCAAGGAAGAAAATGGTCCATGAATTACAACAGCGCCATGATAAATAGACAAGAAAAGCACCACTGGAAATGGGAAGCCATGTGGTTGGGAGAAATAAAACCAGACTTAGAATCTACTATGGACTCTGAGGAAAGAACAGGTATCCTCACTGAACTTTGGGGAAGTGTTTGTGTATTATAAACACTTACTCGGTGCTTTTTGGAAAAACCTGGATTAAAGAGATGTGTTCTTTAAGGCTTCTAGTATTAAGGTGGCTGTTCTCTGACTGAGACTCCAGGGAGAATCTGGTCGTGTGAAGCCTCAGATTTATGCAGGTTATAATTAGAGTGTGGGTCATATCCAGCTGAGCAACATCAAACCCAACCTGGTGTGTTTATCCTATTTTTTTTTCCTGGACTCTGATTTTGATTTTGAAGTGGCTGCAGACAGCATAAATTACATGTTCTGCAAAGGAAGTAAATTTACAGAACACAAACATCTGTCAAGAGTTTATTAATTAGTAACAGTCATAATGAATGAGAAACACCATATTTTGTATATCAGTATCTATTATTTTCTTTGCCTTCAATCAGCTCTCGGAAATAAAGTTGGTACTCTGGGCAATGCCTAAAATTTACTAAATTACTGTTGTATATACCTCAATGACATACTTAGGTACTAAACACAACATAATACCCGCCAATTAACTTCCAAGGACAAATTTATATACAGAAATAATCAAGCATTTTTGTTTAATGACATGAAGTGTTTATTGAGATGTGCACTTTGGACAGGCTGCACTTTCACTTTGGGATGCCACAGAGCATCAATCACAATGGCATGGGACAGCTGAAGAGACTCTGTGGCATGTTACATCTTGCTGATTGCAAGTTTCAGTTTTATGGATTTTTAAAAACATACTTATCATTGTGTGTGTACATGTGCATGTGCGTGCACATGTGTGTGTGTGCATGGTGGGGGGAAGCATGTGTGCCACAATACATGTGTGTGGAAGTCAGGGAGCAACTCTGTGGAGTCAGCTGTCTCCTCCCATCTTTACATGGATTCCATGCAAATGCATTTACCAGCTAAGCCACCTTCTTCTCTGGCTCCAGTTTTTAATAAACTCTACTTCCCTCATTATTGGAAAATCACTACTATAAACTATAATATTTAACAAAGCTTGATCATATTTCAAGTAAGTAGATTTTATAGGAGTAAAGCTCTCCTGGCAAGAAGAAATTTGCATGAGGGAGAAAATACACCATTTTCTACCAATCTATCTATATATATCTATCTATTTGTCTGTCTATCTATCTATCTATTTGGTTTTTTTCAAGACAGGGTTTCTCTGTGTAGCCCTGGCTGTCCTGGAGCTCACTCTGTAGACCAGGCTGGCCTCGAACTCAGAAATCCGCCTGCCTCTGCCTCCCAAGTGCTAGGATTAAAGGCGTGTGCCACCACCACCTGGCAAAATACATCATTTTCAAACACAGTGTGCTACAGAATACACAAGATGCTCAAATAAAGGTTTTAAAAACACCTCGCCTAATTAAAAGTACAAACAGTGTTACAAAGCAAGCATCACCACTACCCTGGATTGATACAATGACCGACTGCCTTGGGCTACCCAAAAAAAAAAAAAAAAAAGCCAACCAACCAAAGGCGACCCTGCAGTCCGTCTGTGGGCTGAGATTGCAGTGCACGTGGTAAAGTGTTTCTCACCTACATGCAACTCTTCTGATCAGAGAGAAAAAAGAAAACGCTGAAATAGTCATGGCCATCCCAGGCCCCCTCTCATACCAGGGCGACACTTAGAGTGACCAGAAGTGAGACACGAATCTGCAGCCTTCTTGGGATGTGTCAGCATCCTGCCATACTTGATGTATTCCAGTTTTCAAAGATGCATAGTTTTCATAGTCCAGAGTCCATACACGATAACCATTTAAGTTCATCTGTGTTCTGTGTTTATGTATACGCACACACAAATGCATGTTTAAGAGGTTTTAACATCGTAAATACATCAAAAGCTTCCTAGCTGAGGGAGACCATCATGTCCAAGGGCTACTCAAATCTTAAGGTGGCAAGGGTTCAGCCAAGAACAGGCCCGTGGTAAGCAAACCCACCAACGCAGGGCCAGACTTCCTCTATCAGACACCAGGAGGCCTTTATCATTCCCGAGCTAAGTACCAGGCAAACGGGGCCACCTCCACAGCCTGCAGTCCTTCAAAATAAGGCAGACCAGCCAGCCTAAAACGTCTACCCTGTCCTGACTTGCCTTTTCTGCAGAATCTCTGATAAAGTATCTGGCCTAAATATTTTTCTCCAGGAGAGTAGTTATGCCTCCCAGCCAGTCTGCTTCCGTTTACAGGCAGTACTCCGGGGCCTGACACGCCTCCTTTCTTCTAGGACTTACAAGCAGAGTCGATTTTGTTGTCTCCGCTTGGGGCCACAGCTGACTTACCATTACACAAAGGATGTTAAGCCGTCTGTACATCAGTCAGGAGAGAGAACTCAGAACAAACTAAACAGATGTGTTTCTACCTCAGCAGCGCCCGTAAACTTTAACCTCACCGAACTTCGTGGAACCAGAAGCCTGTCTCTTCTGACCAGAAGCGTGGCTCTTTCTGTTCTGACGGCAGCTGGGAAAAAGCCCCGCTGCAGTGACTTTACAGCTCCGTGATGAGCACCCTCTCTTCCTATGACAGCTCCTCCAAATTCCGTTCCCTTCAGTAAGGTGAATGAGAAGATTTGACAGCCCTCCAGAGCCTTGGCTCGGGGGCCAGCTTCTTCCTTCTGGACCCGCCCACGTAGGATCCTGGCCCTGTAACTCTGAGGGCACCAGTAGAGCCCATCCTCCCACCCAGAGATACTACCTCCCTCGAGGGAAAGAGCTGGCTGACATCTTTTAATGAAGATTACTCTCTTCCAGCAATAGAGAACAGAGGTACCCCTCATTCTCAAGAGCCACAGTCTGCCTCTGTCTGTCAATGCTCTATGCTGTGCATACAACAGGCTTCAAAATAAAAAAGTGCTGACCCAGAGTCTAAGTCAGCCTCTCTAATCATTTACAACACCCTCACCTCCCTAACATCTCAGTATATGAAAACATTTTCTAGACCTGTGAGGACAGCCATCCTGACTGTTCCTGCCAAGAATGACCAACCCACTTCAGCCGTTCAGATGTCTCTTTACTGTTAAGCAGAGTGCTTCCTGACAATGCTTTTATTAAGCAGAGGGATATTCCAAAAGGAAGCACCAAACCCACACTCACTCACTCGGGACTGCGTTGAGTACTTGTGGGCTCTTCTCAGAGGGATACACAGTAAGGAAAGGCGAGATGGTCATGCCAGGAGGACCTGGGTAATTGTCACATAGCCTGGATGGAACCAACTGAAGCCTACAGAGACTGCCCCACTGACCAACAGCAGATGTGCCATGGAGTTACTGTGCCAGACAAAGCCCACCCTTGTTAGGCTAAAAACACAGTGAGCAGAGGTCTGACTGGTCTTTGCTACTTTGTGGGTCCTTCTTTATCCCACCCTTTGTTCCCTGTCCCCCCCTCCTCCATCTCACCCCCTATCACCAGATAGGAGAGAAAGAAGGATGAGAGAGAGGGGAGAGAGAGAGGAAAAGAGAGAGAGAGGGAGGGACAGAGGAGGAGAGAGGGAGAGGGAGGAAGGGAAAGAGAGGGAGAGGGAGAGATCCTTAAATCTAATTTCTTTCTTCTTGTTTCCTCATTGTTCATGACTACTAACAAACCACCACCAACACCCTTGAATGACCAGCAACCATCGACCCCTCCTACTAGAGCTCTAGCATTTATATACCCTCTGAAAAGTTCCCAGAATTCCAAATGTCTCACAATTGCAGAAGCTATCTGCAGCCAAGCCATGCCTCTGCTAGAGCATGGGGCATATCACAGTCAGCTGGTGTAACGCAGCCTCATACCCCACATCTGGGATCAAAATGAAAACACATGCTTATAATATTTCTGTGGGTTTTTTTTTTTTTAAAGAAGCCAAAATTCCAGAATTCTCACTACAGAGAAGCAATGAAAAGCTTTCAAGCCATTGGGCATTGTGGGATCCAATCATGTACCCTGTGATCAGCCACATCCTATCTTTCAAACTTCAGCTCAATTACCCATTTATAAACAATGGTAAACAAAGTGGTAATTCATGTAGTTCTATAAGGAAGGACTGACATGTCACGTCATCCCAAGGACCTCTGAAACACCAGCTACTCCAGGCCTCAAAAGCCTAGTCTGCCCTATGGGCTCAGATTACTTTGCAATGCTCATAGTCCCACAAATTATCAGTGTCATCCATTTGTGATGGTTTGTATATGCTTAGCCCAGGGAGTGGCACTCTTTGGAGATTTGGCCGTGTTGGAGTAGGTGTGTCACTGAGGCATGGGTTTAATATCCTGCCCTAGCTGCCTGGAAGCCAGCCTTCACCTATTTGCCTTCAGAACAAGATGCAGAACTCTCAGCTCCTCCTACACCATGCCTGCCTGGATGCTGCCGCACATCTTGATGATGATGGACTGACCCTCTGAACCTGTAAGCCAGCCCCAATTAAATGTTGTCCTTAAAAGAGTTTCCTTGGCCATTGTGTCTGCTCACAGCAGTAAAACTCTGACACCATTAACCACAAATAATTATTACTTTAAATACTTACAGATATCAGCAATATTATCATTTAAAAGCCAAAGATGCCTTTTTGTGCACGTGCCCAATTTATTACCCTTGGTAAGGAAGCAATGACCTTCAGTTACCAATAAATGAAGATATCAGTAGCACACCCTTCCAAGCAAGCCGTAAAACTGCAGGAGAACCTGGATTTGTCACCTTTCATATGTGTCCCAGCTCCAAACTATCTGTTAATTCATCAGCTAGATGTGTCAGTTAGCTTTGCATTGTTATAGCAGACTTCTAAGATGACAGCTATCTTTTAAGGTTATCTGGGCTCACAGATCTGAGGGTTTCAATGAATGACCTACCTATGAGTTGAGCCTATGACAATATCACATCATGGTAGGAGCATGCAGTAGATCTTCAGAGCTCATCTGCATGTAGTAGGTCTACAGAACTCACCTTGAGGCCAGGAGGCAAAGAGAATGAGGAAGAACTGGATCCCACAGTTCCTAATGGCCTAAGGGCCTCCCACATTTCAAAGGTTCCAGCATTTCTCAAGGGCACACCATTGGGAACTAAAACACATGAATGAATGAATGAATCAATGAATGAATGAATGAATGAACAAAAGATTACTATCTCCCTGATTATATTTTGTGAGAAAAACTAGCAGTTGTATGGCACAGTTTAATGGAACCGTCAATCTTTGGTCATGCAAATACAATGTGTTATATGGTGATTACCAAGCCATCTATAAAGTCAGGCAAGGTTGCTGGTTGACTGCTCCAGGTATCTATTAGCATGTACTAAATGACCCTAAAGCTAGATGTATAAAACCATTACCATTTCGCTGCCCCTGTGGATCACGCATGTCATCAGGAATTCAGAAACAGTACAGTGGAGGCAACTTTGTAACTGCTTTGTAACATCTGTGGTCTCCACTGCTTTCATTCACCAGCTGCATTGGAAGCTAGAACACTGGGGCTGGAGAAGCCATTTCCAAGATGGCCTCTTCATTTGCATACACATGTTCCGCTCAAGTCCAGGGCGGCTAGGATGAGCTCTACTGAGATGGCCAAGCAGATATATGCACAGGGCCTTTTTTAAATTTCACCTATACTTCTTCATTTAAAAAGATTTATTTATTTACTGTATTTACAATGTTCTACCTACATGTATCCAGTATACCAGAAGAGGGCACTAGATCTCCTTATAGATGGTTTGTGAGCCACCATGTGGCTGCTGGGAATTGAACTCAGGACCTCTGGAAGAGCAGCCAGTACACTTAACTTCTGAGCCATCTCTCTGGTCCCTCACCTATACTTCTTTTACTTCATTCATTTCTTTGTTTTTCTTTGTTGTTATGAGTGTGCTAAGAAAATATTCTATGCCAAGCTATAGCATATACTCTCTGTCCTTAGATGGATTTCTTTCTTCCTTCCTTCCTTCCTTTTTTTTTTTGTGTGTGTGTCAGGGTCAAAAAACTGACTATGTAGCCCAGGCTGACCTAGAATTGTGGCAATCCTCTTGTCTCAACTTCCTCTGTGCTAAGAATATGTGTGTACACCATGGTGCCCAGGTGTACTTTTTATATGTTTGTTCAAGGAAGGTTCCAAGTGCCATTATTCGTGCTGACCAAGCAGAGTCCAGCCTTTAATGGCACAGCCTTAGAAGTCACATGGGGTTCCTGCTGCCATAGGACACCAGTGAAGAGTCACAAACCTCCCTAGCACTAGGTTAAAGCGAGAGCCACACAGGCTACTCTTACCTGCACGAGTGATTATTTAATGGCACCTTTTAAAACATTTTGGACTTGAACTTTTGTTGATAAACATGGTTATTTATAGAAACCAGCCACGGATATCTATAATTATATTTCTAATTAGCCAGTTTCTGCATCAGAACGGGTCATAGTCCCAAAGCAACGGAAGGTCTGCATTGGTGTTGGGAAACTATTAATTTGGAATGGCAACAAAGGAGACAGCTGATAAAAATGTTGTCACCTTTGGACCATTAATTTTACTAAAATTTATCAGTTGGGCAAAACATCATTTCTTTTTTGCTAAGGGTATGCATCAATCAGATGCTCAAAAGTTACATTAAAACATCTAAGAATCTAGAAAACAGAAAGCTACTTAGCTTGTAGACAATGACTTTGCTTCCAGTAGCAAATTCAAGTTCCCAGAGCTAAGCAGGCAAAGGTGGCAGGCAGGCTGGGGCAAAGAAGTAGAAATAAAAGGTAGACAGCTTGGGCCTCTGCACAAGGCATTTGGATTCATGTGTGTGTGTGTGTGTGTGTGTGTGTGTGCGTGTGTGTGTTTAAGTTACATTTCTAAAATCAGTCCTGGGCCCACAGTTTATAATCGTTGATTTGGATTAGATAATGGGTCTTTCTGGGATCGTTAGGTTTTCCCTAGTTATTTTGGTCTATTTACAGTCCTCTCTGGATGCTGCTTTTCCCTCCTCATTCTAGGGATTGAACTCAGAGCTCTGTAGCTGCTAGACAAGTGTCCCTCTATTGCTCTGTACCCTAGCCCTGCTTTTCATCCCTCTCTGGGACTCTAGCATTCATTGTCTAATTCTGTAGTTAATAATAAACACTTGGGGAGAATCTCGCCTCGCCTAGGTTCTGAGTCCATGCTCAACGGCCTTCTGGGGTGGATATTAAGGGGCTTCTTTTACAAATAAGGAAACTGAGGTTATGGCAACTTAACAGGTAAAGGAGCCAAAACTGATGCACGGCAGAGATGGAGTTTACGCATAGATGTGTTTGATTCGGTGATAATGCATGCTGTCTAACTTGATGCTTCTGATAAAGGTGACCCCTCTAAGGTGAGGCCAGTCAGAAAAGGCATGCCTTGCTGGGACTTCTCCCTGACAGAAACAGTAGTGTACCTGCTGCGAACGGACAGCCTCTTATCTAGGAATCCTGGAATGTTAAGACTGTGTAAGAAACTGTACTGCCGACCCTTGACATTTGCCCTAGATACCTGGAAGAGACCTTGAGCCTTTTGGAGGATGGGCAGTGCTTGCACAACTAGTCATGTGACGAGGACCAGCGAGATGCTTCTCACACACTTACAAGGAAAGCACAAGGACACTGGGCTCCGAGCTCCACCCCCTTTCCTGGCAGACCCCACGAGATTCACGAGTTAATGAGTCTTCTTTGAGAAAGCTCCCTTTAAAACCTTGCTCTACTTCCTTGAAGAGCAAACTCAGAGTTCTCATACATCACATGTATGACAGACAATTTTTAATCACTTAAATAATTTATTCTTCATTGTTTAATGCTTTATACCATTCCTCCATGCATAATTTATTATGCCATTTATGTTTATTAAAAATTGATCATGGGGACACGCTCCCTCTCAGTTCTCCGAGGCCACTGATATTTCTCTGCCAGACCACTTGGGAAGAGACAACAAAGCATTCCACTCCATTTCTTAATTCACATTAACCGTTTGCACGTCCTTTCTTCTCCTACAGACTCTCTTCATCACAGAAGGTCAAGGGGCTTGGAGGATAACTACCGAGATAATATCTTGGATAATAAGTACTCATCTCTTCTCTTCGTACAGCAGAAACTTTATCTAAAGGCCTATTCCCTACCCACTGAGGGCTTCAGGGGCAAAAAAAAAAAAAAAAAAAGCTTATTTTACTATTCTAATGTTTAGAGCTTAAGGTAAAAAGGAGGCAGAAAGGAACAAGATCTCAGAGGCTTCCATGGCGGAGCCATAGCTTCCGGAACCAGCTCTTTCTCCTTTTCCAGTCTGCTCATTCTCTTCTCTCACATGACACGTTTTTCTTTCCTTTAAAAATGTCTTCAGTCATGGGCCAACTTTGGACTTTTCTTTTTTTCTTTTTTTTTCCTTTTTTTTTTTTTTTTTTTTTTTTTTTTTTTTTTTTTTTTTTTTTTTTTTTTTTTTTTTTTTTTTTTTTTTTGGTTTTTCGAGACAGGGTTTCTCTGTGTAGCTCTGGCTGTCCTGGAACTCACTCTGTAGACCAGGCTGGCCTCCTCGAACTCAGAAACCCGCCTGCCTCTGCCTCCCAAGTGTTGGGATTAAAGGCGTGCACCACCATCGCCCGGCTTAACTTTGGACTTTTCTTTTTCTTTTTCTCTATTATCAATTTCTCCCTAAATCATCCCATCTTTGAGTTTCTCAACCCTCTGGCCTGAGCATGTCTCTGCCACCCACCAATCCCGAATCCCGAGACTCTTCATCCCCAGTGCCTCCACGAGCCATCCTGGGCACTGTGGCTCAGACCTGGCCATTCCCCATTGCTCTGAGGGAAGGCAGAAAGGACATCAGTGTTCGTGGTATGAGAGCTGAGTGGAGGTGAGGAAGCACCGGAGGCCCTCACAGTACAAAAAGGTCTTCATGGCATCCAGTCTCACATGTCAGAGGGTCCCTTTGGTATCTTTAGTACAACTCCCACTCCCACAGGTCCGATCTGTCTCACTCCAGTGTCTCCCACTGCAGTGGACGAGACCGGCACTGACGCATAACCAGTCATAACCAGCACACGTACAGTCCACTCCCTCTTACCTTTGACACATGTCCCCTAAACTTTACGCCATGGTAACACCCTCCTCCCTCTGCCTGACCCTCTGCAACTGTTTTGGGGTGTCTCCAAGCCTACATCCCTCCACAGTCAGTGTGATCTCTCCGAAAGGCATGTCTGGCTTTGCGACCTAGATCAATTCCTGCAATTTGGCTTGGTTGTGTTTTGGTTTGTAATAGCTTGTGTTCTTTCACAATGTTATACATGGATATAACTCATGCTGATCACTCTCTCGTACCTTGCCATATCCTCTCCTTCCATACAAATCTCTTTCCCATATTCATGATTTTTATGTCCCACTGAGTTTGACACATACTGTCTGTGTCCACAGGTTTGAAATAATCCACTGGAGCCTGGTGGGTATGCAGTAGGTATGTACCTGAGTACTATGCCCTTCTCTCTCCAAGACTCTGTTCATTGTCAACAGACCACGTTAAGTAGGAGGGCTCTCCTCCTTCTATGAGCCATAGATGACTCCGGGTTAGCCAGATTTGTGCAGGCCCAGTGCCAGTAACCGCAGCTGCTGTGCGTTCATGATTGATATGCCTACATCATGCTTATGATTTTGGTGTTTTTGACACAGGCTCTTACTGTGTAGCCAAGCCTGGTTTTAACTCATATCCTCTTGATTCCTGTTCCAGAATTCCCCACACTGTGTCAACCTCCCTGACTGAGTTGTGTTCACCGTGAACCAAGCTCATGAGGGCAGAACTGTGCTTCACTTGTTCACTGGATGCTCCGTGCCAGGCATCACACGAACTCAGTGGTACGCTTTGATTGAAAATGACTGTGTGGTGACTGAATCGTTTGGTGGCTTCCAATAAGCCATGCCCACTGGTATTCACATTGTGAATAGTCTTCTACCTTGAATCTGCTCTATAGCTGTGATTTGCTTTAACCCTTAAAAGACTACAAGACGTGAGAGCCTGCTACTTCTAGTTTTGCGATCCTGAAGCTACAGGGGAAAAGAGGGCATCTAAAAAACCTGCTTCCCAGTGCGCTCCTGCCCAGCTAGGATAGGAGAAGAAAACCACCAGACAAACCCTAGACAAGCATAGCAGGAGAGCTGCCCAGCAGTGAAATCAGCCCAGACTACAGGATTGTGGGCAAGTAAAATGACTAATGTTTTAAACACTCTGTTCTAAGGTGATTTGCTACACAGCAATATTTAAAATAGACTGTGACAATTTGAATGGAAACCATCCCCCATCAGCTTGTATACTTGAATACATGGTCCCTGACTGCTGATGCTGTTTGAGAGAGTTCGAGAATCGGTGGAGCCTTGCCAGAGGAAGGATGTCACTGGGGGCAGAATTTGAGGTCTATAGCCTCACCGGGCTTCCTACTTCTCTTTCTTCTTCCTATGTCCAGAAAGATGTGATCTCACAGCTTCCTGCCACCATGCCTGCCACACCTCCCTCATGATGACAGGTCTTCCCTTTAGAGCTGTAAGCTCTTTCTTCCTTAATCTTTGGTAATCCTTGGTCATGATATTATCAACAATAAAAAGAAAACTAAATACAAATGACACACTAACTCCATACGTAAAAGGAAATCAGTTACTACACAGGATGAATTTATGTGACAACAGCCAATGTTTTTAAGTAACATCTATATGAAATAGCAGACTGGCAAGATGGCTCCGTGGTTAAACAGCTTGTCACCAAGCCTGACAACCTGAGTTCCATCCCTGGAGCCAGCTAGTGAGCAGTGAAAGGATGGAACCAATTCACTGACTCCCAGGAGTGTCCTCTGACTTCCACACACTATGTCATGCCTGTGTCTCTCCTCTCTGTCTCTGTCTGTCTCTATCTCTGTCTCTGTCTCTGTCTCTCTCTCTCTCTTGCTCTTTCTTTCTCTCTCTGCCTCTTTCTCTGCCTCTCGCTCTCTCTCTCTCTCTCTCTCTTTCTCTCTGTCTCTGTCTGTCTCTCTCTGTGTGTCTGTCTATCTCTCTGAATAAATGTATTTTCAACAGAGAAAACTGCACTGCAATTGAAAGGACCCGGAGGAACTCACCCCATCAGCCATACAACACACTACATCTTCTCTCTGTTGTTCTCTTTGGTTTTTAAGACATTTTCCAGTGGAAAGATTTTTTCCTCCTTCTCCCCTTTTTTAAAAGAGAGATTCCAGGCCTGACATTAACATTAAGGAGACTGACCAAGAATGTAAGAGAACACTAACAAACACAGGGAAGCTGCTTAAACTCCCAGGGCTGAGCCATCTCTGCTGGAGTGCTGGGGGTGAAGTGGGGCATTATGGGGACTCTGGGCTTGGCTGGCCTGAACACTAACTGTATCTTCTTTGTGAAAAATCTACCATCCCCCAATGTAGAGAATGCCCACTACTCACACACACGGCTTTTCCCCCTCCATGGGCTAGAGGGAAAAAAGCAGTTACCCAGTGTTTTTAATCCAGATAGCCAAAAAGTTACACACAAGCAAAAACTCTACTGAAACTCCAAGGAGACAGTTAATGGACACCATGACAGAATCCACGGCTTGCAGGGTCCTTTCAAAAACCCATATCAGGCACATGGATATTAGCATGGCTGTCTGCAGAATGAGGAGGAAGATTCCTACATTTATCCTGCCTTGGTGGAATTCTGGGTTTCTCTTCCTTGTCATTGGTGTTCCGTCAGAAAGCGAAAGGGCTAATGGGTAAGAACATGGTCCGGGTAAAGGATCTGTCTTTTGTTTTGGTTTTTTAAACAATCAAAACCAAAACACTAAAAGCTATTTTAATACTCTCTATTAGATTAAGGTGTGAATTTTTAAAAATAAACTCATGTAGGTAAAATTATCATGTATTTCTTAGAATTTATCATGTTTCCTTTGAAATTATCTCAAATTAATATATTTTATATGTTGGAGACTTTAAGTGTAGAGGTGGATTTAGGAAAAATCTGACAGCCTGAATGTTGCACGTACAGAGAGATCCATTCCCAGTGTCTGAAAAGCTCCAGATGTCGTGAGAGACCTCAAGCATACATACCCATGTCTGTCCACTGCTAAGACTGGGCATGCGTGCCTACTGCACATGACCAACAGCAAATACTACTGTCAAAAACTGGAAGCACTTACTTACTTACATACATGAAATAAATAAATAAATCTTAAAAAAATTCAATGGAGAGTGATAGAGGAAGAGTTGCCCAATGTTTCTAGCCTACACACACACACACACACACACACACACACACACACACACACATAGACACACACCTTCCTTTCTTCTCCTGGATAATGATGCTCTTTGAATAGATGCCATCTCAGTTGCTGACCCAGGGACCCAGAGGATGGAAGTTGAGTCTGTAACTTGCTCCAGGTAGAGGGCAGAGCAGGGGGCAGAGGACAGGGACCAGGCACCAGCTTTCACCTTGTAGGAAGTGGGGTGTTGCAATAGAAGAAATGTTGTTCTCCTGACCTGATGACCTCCAGGCTGCCTCTTCTCACATGATTTTACTGAGTAGGTGTTTAGTGTTTGTTGTGGTGAGTTGATGAATTATGGAGATTGGTGGGCAGACCTGAGGACAATCTGACACAGCAGGTTATGTATCACAGTGTGTGTCTCTCTGTCATCAAAACAAGGCAGAACTGGGCCTGAAGCCTGAGTGAGTGACTAAAACATAAACCAGACTCAACTACTGCACTGACTGTTCAGCTGGAGTTCAGGCTCAGATCTGCCATGCTTACATCTCTGACTTGGCCCTGCACCTCTCTCCCATAAGCCCACACTCCCTTTCCTTACCTGGGATGTGTGCAGCTTCTTCTCACCTCAGGACCTTTGCTTTGCCTCTGTCTGACATATTTTCCCCAGATGTCATGTGCCTGGTCCCTGGTCACTCCAATCTCAAGTTTCCTGGACAGCTGTATCACAAGCAATATCTCCATTGTCCTTTAGCCCAGTGGTTCTCAACCTTCCTAATCCTTCAACCCTTTAAAATAATTCTTCAAGCTGTGGCGACTCCCAACTATAAAATACATTTGCTGCTTTATATCTGTAATTTTGCTACTGTGATGAGCCGTAATGTAAGTATCTACGGTTTTCGATAATCTTAGAGTTTTCTAAACTAAAGGGGTCATGACCCACAGGTTGAGAAACAAAGTCCTAACCAATCATCTGGTCAGCTTTATCACTATTTTAATTTACCCAAGCTATGTGTCTTCCTGCTCACACTTCTCTCTTATAGAAGGCAGGCTCTGTGGAGAGAGGGACCTTGCCTTAAGCTTCCACGGTAAGTGCTCAACAAATGCCCACTAAACAAATATAGAACACAAACAGAGGCTGTAGACAGGTAAGGAGATACAACGGGGCTACCTGGAATGCTGGGCCCAGCTCTAAGCGTCAGTGGGTTTGTGTGCTGTCTGGGAGGTGCACTGGGGAAATGTAGCCCCTGACCTCACCCCAGGTAACCTTCCACATCAGTGGCAGAAAGGGACGCTTCCTTCAGCTCTGTCTCCTGGATGGTAGTTTGGCTGGAGTCTCAAGAAGACCGGAAGCTGGCACTGGGTCATCTGTGCTCAGCCCTGCAGAGGATCTAACATCTCTACAGATGTGGACCGCTCAAAGTCTTCTCATCTGGTTTCTACAGAGCAAGGGAATTCATACAGATCAAATCTCAGCTAATTCTGAGCATCTTGAGGTGAGGGCCAGCCACAAAAGGTTCTAATGCCCTGTATGAAGACTCTCCAGCCCTCCAGGGTAGCAACCCAGACTCGGCAAGCTCACTGTAAACATGTGCTCTCTCTGACGGGAATAGTAGGGTGCTTGGGCCAGAAGGTTCTGCACCGCAGACCCGGAAACAAAACAAATACAGAATGTGTTCCCTGCTAAGAAGCCTTTGGCATCCATCGGCCTTCTGATTTTGGAAGATTTTTCAAGAAAGGATTGGAAAGAAATATTTGAGGTTTGGTGTTTTTTTTTTTGTTGTTGTTCTTTTTTTTTTTTTTGAGGACATTAATTCAATACCTTTACCGAGTGTTGGTAAACATGTCTATCTCCTTAACTGCTCAGAACTCATGTCTAGGAAAAATATCTCTGCTCAAGAAAATTAACCTAAACCTTCCCATCAGTGGGGGATTGGGTAGTAGAGGAGTCGGGGACAAGCTGAGGGGGACCAAGAGCCACTTCTGGGTAAGCAGGTCCTCCTCAGTAATCTCTGGGATTAGGGTCTGAAGCAGGGAGGTGGAAGTAAGCGAAGCCTTCAGGGCCATTTCCAGATACCAGGGCAACAGATAAGGCTTGGTGAGGGACCAGAGACAATCCCTCTCCTGGCCTGGGTTTCGGAGTCAAGTGTACAGGTCTGTGTGACAATCACTCCCAGCCCCTAGTAAAGGAGTTGCTTGACAGAAGAGAAATAAAATAATAAAACAATTCCCCTCCCAAGCTTTTGATGATGTTTCTGACTTTCCAGAGAACAACACAGGTGTTCCTTAACGACCTTCACTTGTAATCAATAGAGAATAAGATTATAGCAAATGGTAGGGAGAGAAGTCAGGAATTCATAGTCCCCTTAGCCCCAGGCTCAGTCCTCCAGGGACAAGTTGCAAGCTAGGCATGGGTTTTGTTTATTAACATTTTACTGTGAAATACAACAAGCCTTGCCCTGCCCTGCCCTGCCTGAGCATGGAAAGGCAGATCTTAGGAGTGATTCCATACAGCAAAGCCACCGTGGTAGAAAACACAGGAAAACTCTTAGCACGTCTTTCTCTTTTTCCAATCGCCACCACCCAGCTCCTCTGCTCCGGGTGAGCTCAACAGCACTGGGGCCTTGGCTAATCTAGAAATTGCTTCCATATGCAGGCACAGGAAAGAATGTCCTCACTGGCTGCCTGGAAAGGAAACTCTGGCAGCCACTCCTTCCTGCCAGAAAACACCCCTCCGGCCAGCGAGCGAGCTACAGGCATTTGAGCTGAGATCACACACATCTGCAACCTCCCCAGTTTATGGATGAAGAAACTGAGGCAAGGTCATAGAGATGGTGGCAGAGCTGGAGGAAGAACTTGAAAATGTCTCCTCCCACTCCCTCTCCCTCCCCCTCTAACCATCCCTCCCTCCCCACACCCCTCTCTCTAAAAGAAGTATGTAGCTAATGCAGTGTTGCAACAGAGTGTCTAGCTGGAGTCTGAAGCACCAGGTCTCTGGCTACAGGAAACACTTCAGTACGACCGGCTGAGCAGAACTCATTTATGGAACAGTGCTGTGGGGGCGGGGTGCAAGGACTGCACTCAACTCTGCGTGGGGCTGCACTAGGACCTCCACTGTCCTCAACTCCTTAGCCTCCATACCTGTTAGTACTGGAGCAGTCCTAGATGCAGTACGAAGACCCCAGGGGAATCGGGACCGTCTTTTTCACAGAAACCTACCATGTATAACCCAGGCTGACTGACGCCTGAGTCAGATCATCCGGAATGTTGACGTTGGAAGGAAAGCTCAGCCCAGCTCAGAAGAGCAGCTTTGGACAGTCAGTATGTGATGACTAATACACACACATTCATGAGCCCAGCCTGTATACACACACACACACACACACACACACACACACACACACACACACTCACTCACCTTCAGCCCAATGAGTCTGGGTAGTTCTGTTATATGACCCTAAATTTTCTGTTCCTTTCTCTGCTACATTGATCAAGTGTGTCAAATTGCCCTTCAAATAAACTGCCCTTCATTAGCATCTCTATAATTAGATGTTCTTGTATCTGTATTATATATAGATGGTATTAAAGAAAGAGATAATTAAAAATATCACGATTCTAGTTGAAAGTATTAAACAACATGCTTCCTTTTTCTTTTCTTTTTCTCTGTGTAAGATGTACGTGGTACTGGGTGTTGAACCCAGGGCCTCAGACTTGCAGGGCAGGTACTTTACCACTGAGACACATCCCCAACACAACAGAGCCATGCAACAACACCTATTGAATACCTACACAAGAGACATGAAATTAGAGACATAACACTGCCTGCATCCTATAATGTGGTTCCTGCTAAGGGACTCTGAATAAAGCATCATTTATGTCTCTATGTCACTATAAAGTCATACTGCTTTCAGATGTAATACCATGGCAATTATCACACACACAGACCACAGGAACCATAAACTATGAACAGGGTCCGTGTCTTTTTTGCATCAGGAATACAAAGCAAATGTTTCCTGTCAAATAGAATGGAGGTTCAGCATGTCCTCACTCCATCAGTCGTCACTCCCACTCCCTCCCTTAGTGCTCCCTTGCTGCTCCACCACCTCCTTACCCACCTTTAGTGACTGTAAGAGACAAACTTCAGACCACATAGCCTCTGTCACTGAATCCTGCAGAAATCTGCCAAAACACCCACGACACTGGTTTATACCTGCCTGATAAATGCTTGTTCAAATTGGCATTTTTCACGCAGCAAGTTCCTGCCCATTCCCTGGCAAGTTCCAATCAGCTTTTCCTCTTTTTTCCATTACTGGGTCAGCAGCCAACTCTGTACAGTTGGTTCTCTCCTTCCACCTTCCACCTTGTGTGTTCCTAGGGTTGAACTCAGGTCACCAGGCTTGCATGCCAAGCACCTTTACCCAAAAGTCATCTTCCTGGTCCCCACTTTTTTCATTTTGAGAAACAGGCTAGAAGATAAAGGCCCCTACCTGCTTCCAGGCCTCATGACCTCAGTCAAGTCAGTAAATAAGAAAGAAAGAAAGAAAGAAAGAAAGAAAGAAAGAAAGAAAGAAAGAAGAAAGAAAAACAGTCTAGAATAGTCAATTAGTATAGTTGGTAAACATGGGAATTTTTTTAAAAAAACGTTTTCCTGTTCATTCATCCACCCATCCATCCACCCATCTTCCCAGCCACCCATCCATCTAGCTATCTAGCCACCCACCCATCCATCCATTCATCCATCCATCTATCAATCCACCCATCTGCTCACCCACCCATCCATCTAGCTATCTAGCCACTCACCCACCCATGCATCCATCCACTCATCCACCCACCCATCCATCCATCCACCCACCCATCCATCATCTACTCAACTTCAATGGAAAATGTATCTTTTACTAGACCACAGTCAAAGCAGGTTTCAGAGAACTGGTCCAGACCCTGTTTCTTTTCACACTGGGCTATGCTCACAGAACCCTTTCTTTCAGATGTTGCCACATTGTCTTTTCATGTCTACCATTTATTCTTAGTGTAGACGAGGGCCCCAACTCTAAGCATGCTCCATATGCTTCTTTTTCAATTTACAGATTATTTTTTGGGGGGGGAGGGAGATTAGGGTAGTGTTTTGTTTTGTTTGAGACATGTTCTTACTATGAATCCCTGGCTGTCCTAGAACTCACTATATAGACCAGGCTAGCCCAGAACTCACAGAGAACAACAGCCTGCCTCTGCTTCCAGAGTGCTGAGATAAACGGCATGTGCCACCACTCCTGGCTGCTCTTACAGATTCTTACACTAGCATGTCCTTTAAAAAAAAATTAATTCGGGGCTGGTGAGATGGCTCAGCGGGGAAGAGCACCGATTGCTCTTTGGAAGGTCATGAATTCAAATCCCAGCAACCACATGGTGGCTCACAACCACCCATAATGAGATCTGACGCCCTCTTCTGGTACGTCTGAAGACAGCTACAGTGTACTTACATATAATAAATAAATAAATCTTTAAAAAAAAATTAATTCTGGGAAAATTTGAAGTAACCCCCACATCTGCTTCCCTACCCCCTAGAATCTATACAGTGCAAACACTCTTGCTCAAGGGCTCAAGTTAGAACTGAGTGTATCCTAAAGCTGCTCTCCTATGGGCCCTTTGATTTACTTCATAGTGGAAAAAAAGGAGGAAATCCTGAACCATCTTATGCAACAAGGTCAGCTACAGCACACTCAGCTCTCAAGTTCCTGTAAGCAAGCAAGCCACTACTGGTTTCAGGGGAGTTCACTGATTTCTGCTGGGGCTAGAGCAGGAGAAGATTGGGGTCACAGTGCAGAGCCTCTCCCTGCAGGCTTCTTCCTGGCTGTTTAGAAGAGAGGCTAAAACCACTCTCTACCCTACACTTCCAGTTCTAAGGTCTGCACGTGCCCAGAGGTCTAACTTCACAGGAGGCCTGCTGACATTACAGAGTAATGAGATGCCACACCAGGGCCCAGAGTGTGACTCAAGTCAAAGACAAGGCGGGTACAAAACCCTGGACATCAGAAACGTCTAAATCAGAAGCCCCGCTCCAGCCGGGTAGTGGTGGCGCACTCCTTTAATCCCAGCACTTGGGAGGCAGAGGCAGTCGGATTTCTGAAGTTCGAGGCCAGCCTGGTCTACAGAGTGAGTTCCAGGACAGCCAGGACTATACAGAGAAACCCTATCTCGAAAAAAGAACAAACAAAACAAACAAACAAACAAAAAAACAGAAGCCCTGCTCCACCTCTAACGCCTTAATTTTAGAATGGTCTGAGTCACACCAGACTGCAGAAGACAGCTCAGTCTACACAGTGCTTGGTACACAAGCATGAGGACCCAAGTTACACCCACAGAACCCATACACAAGGCCAAGTATGAAGCAGGGGCTTGTAATGCCAGTGCTACAGAGGGAGACAGGAGGCTCACTGAGGCTCACACTAGCCAGCCTGGTCTAATTGGCAAGCCCAGGGTCCTAGTGAAAGAATCTGCCTCAAAAAGCAAGGTAGATAGATGCCTGTCTTGAGAAACAGCTTCCAAAGCTGACTGCTGGCCTCTACAAAAATATACACATGTGCAACCCTCCACTTACACACAAAGGAAGGAAGGGAGGGAGGGAGGGAGAGAGGAAGGAAGGAAGGAAGGAAGGAAGGAAGGAAGGATGGAAGGAAAGAAGGAAGGATGGAAGGAAGGAAGGAAGGTCGATTTGAACCTGGACTCCACATCAGATAAGGTGAAGAGTGGGCATGACAAGCTTCAGTTGACAAGCTCCTGGGAGCAGTGTTTGTTTGTTTGTTTTGTCTTTTTCTGGGATTAAAAGGGTGACCAGGATGTAATCCAGCAGAGGACTCACAGTGGGAGCTGACAGTACCACAGCCTTGATGGAAGGATGGTGGGAAGGACTGGACCACTTCTCATCCACCTACAAAGTATGGTGTTCTGCACTTGCCATGGGAAGT
Source organism: Mastomys coucha (assembly GCF_008632895.1). NCBI lineage: Eukaryota > Metazoa > Chordata > Mammalia > Rodentia > Muridae > Mastomys > Mastomys coucha. The sequence goes on from NW_022196897.1 coordinate 60,416,640, forward strand.
TTCATATCCCTGCTCTCTGGCCTTGCCCTTTCAGTTCCCCCAAATGCTCTTCCTGTGGAGAGAACTGTGCAGAACCAGGACTGAAATAAGCTTCAGACCAATGATACTTTACTATTATCATTTCTTCTGGGTTCTGCCCAACAGTTACCTAACAACAGCCAAGAAGGGACCTGGCTTGCTATAAAAGGACTATTTAGCCTCTCTCTTGCTCATTCTCACTCTCGCTCTCTGGCCTCTCTCCACCCCCTCCATGTGTTCCTGCTCAGCCTCTTCCCTTTTTCCTCTCCCTTCTATCTTTCTGTCTCTCTTTGTCCCCTTCCTTTCCCATGCTCCCCTTCTCATGCCCCAAATAAACTTCATTTTATGTAGTTTCATCATATGGTTGGTACTTTGCTGGGGGGTGGGAGAATGCTTTAGTACGGCCCTGCTAAGGCATCCCCTTCTGCCGCATCATTACAAAACACATCAATGGTGTCATACTCAGATTCATAAAACTCAAAGGTTCATAGTCCCTCCACCTCAAGGACCACATCCAGACACATCCCGTCTGTCACTCAGGCCACTTTTTGGTCATTAGATTACTGGATCTCTCCATCCAAACATCAGCCACTTGGTAAGCTACCCACTGGTTGGCATGAACGTAGGAACTCCCAGGCACAGTCTTCTTGCTACAGCTGGCCCTTCTCGCTGACACACCCCCATCTCCACCTTAGGACTTCTTCCCTTGGGTGAGAACTTCTCTGACCTGTATGAAGCAAAGGCTGCCTAGAGTGGTAGGGAAAGATCTTTCTCACATGCACAAAACGTCCTGCCCACCAGGCGAAACATTTCTATTTGTCTCTTTATATATGTCTATTCATCTCTTTGTGATACATAGTCACACTTCTGTAAACAGATGCCATTCTGTTCTAAGATATAACATATAACTTTCCACCACCTTTGCTAGGGAAAGAGAGGCGAAGTTATAGTTTCAGTGCCATCTTAGCTAAGGGTAGTCACATGACTAGCTATAGCTTCAGTGCCATTTTGGTTAAAGGCCATCAAAGGACTGTCCACCTCAGTCCAAACTGACCATCTTTGTTGTGGAAAGTCCCTTCTTCACCACCATCTTGTTTGAAAATAACCTGACTTTAAAAAGATCTCCAAAGACACTTTGCAATTGAGATAAGATTTTCTTGTGGTTTCTATCCTGCCTCGATAAATGGTAATTTCAATATTACTTTGAAGATTTATAACATTAAAAGGCTAAAGATCACTGTATTAAAAATATGTTTAGCCTTGTTTTTGCTATTGTCATTAAGTTACAAATAACCTTTTTGTTTGCTAGATACAATCTAAAGCAAATAATTAAAAACAGACATACATTGTCTAACTGAGATATGCTTAATAGATACTAGCTCTCAATCTTGTCAGAAATCTGCTAAATATAACATTAAATGTTTAAGCTCACCGTTACAGACTGAGACTCCCAAATCCTAACCCTGACCCCGCCTCCCAGGTCTCCAAGAAGACATGGCACAGCGGCAAAGGACTCTACCTTAACCCTTCAAGCCCTCTCAACCCCACCGTGCTGCCTGGGACCGTGTTCCTCTGGCTCAGAGGTGCTTCTGTCTTATCTGAAAAAGTACTAAACTTCCTTCCTATCTCTGAGGATCCTCAGGTCATTGTTTTACAGGTGTAAGGGTGGTCTGGGGCAATAGGAGCCATCTTAGTCCTGACAGAGTGCTGGGTGGGGTATAACACCTGGTGAGGAAGCCTTCAAAGGCTGCCCGAACCTCCTCTAAGAAAGGCTTCAAGCTCCATCCTGGAACCTGGCCAGAACCCACCATTTACTGCCCTCTCCAGCCCCAAGGCCAGCAGGGCCACAGCTGCCTGAGCCACAGCTCCCTGAGCCTAAGCCCTTAGCAGCTGGGTTTGAGATCCAGTTCTCCTTGCAGGAAGGAACTGCCCCTCCCTCTTGTCCCTGTTCTGTCACTGAACTCTTCTATGAATCAAACCGAACTAGCTCCATCACCCCTATTGGAGAAAGGCATTCACAACCTGAGTTCAATTCCCAGGACTCATATGGGAGACGGAAGAGACCCTCAAAAGGTGTCCTTTGGCCTCCATCTGGGCAGTATGCCATGCACGTGCTCACATCCATAGACACAAAATGGAAATTAAATAAATGTTAAAAAAAAAAAAAGAACATTATCGTTACTGAATTATCATTATTTCTCTAAACATGGCTGTTCACCAATTTCTGAGACCTTGACAAAGTACAAGTGAGAAGCACCCAGGTCAGGAAGAAATTAGGAGACGGTCAAGAAGAAATAAGGAGACGGTCAAGAAGAAATTAGGAGACAGCCAACTCTTTGTTATTGATGAAATAGGTAAAATTTTGTCATATTAAGTTTAGAACTGTGCTGATAGTCAACATAACTGAGGGGGACTTGATCCCATGACCTACTTAATGGCCATCAAGTAGCTAAGATTTCAATGTCCCAAGTTCCTGTTAATAAGCGGTTTAAAAGCAGGTCAAGGCACAGTGACTGCTCTAGAACACAGGGTTTCATCCAGCTAGTAGCTCTGTGCACTTCCTGTGTGCTAAGCATTTTAGTGTTGGGGAAAAAGAAGGGTGAAACGTCGTGCTTCGGAGCCATCAAGCATTTCACCACCCAACGGGGAGACAGGCGCTCAACAGACCATGGAAGAGACTAAGGTATATGCTTCCCTGCGAAGCAATGGGGATGTTGGAAGGAGGACATGCAAGCTAAAACATTAAGATGACAGGGAGCTTGCAAGGCAAGAAGGAGGAGGGAGCCTCCTACACAAAGGCTGAGTAATCATGAGATGGGTATCCTCCAATGAGTGTTTCCTTCTAGTCCACAGCTGGGTCCAGGTCACCAGCTCTAGGCACTACCCCCACCCGCAAGCTCAGTTACAAGAGGCCCCCACCCTGTTGACGAAGACAGGTTGCTCTCTTCTCTCCTCACCCTCCTGCTTGACGTCTTGAAGCTCAAAGCCCCTGACTCCTACCCTTCTTTCATTGATAGACTGTACCTTCCCCCAGGAACCACCTAGGTTTTCCTCTCTGTCTCAGGATTACTAGGACCAGGGATCACAAGGAGAGGAAGCTACTCACACTCTGCTCCACTCTCTTGGGTATCTGAGTTTATAGGGAAACCACACATCAGCGTGCAGAAGTGAAACCTTCCCATGCACAACTTGGAAGCCCCATCCTGCCAGGACCTATCGTGACATTTCAAGAGTAGTGTTCAGCTCTTATTGGCTGGATGCCACGCAGGATAGCTGGAGCTGAGCCAAAACTGCAATGTATTGTCCCTCAGTAAGAATTACCAGCAATGGCCACAGCCACTGACCAACAGCAGGCCAGACTTCTCAAAGGTGCTGCCCCACGTGGGTATTCTTATCCACTCTCAGGAATCAGCAGGTCATGGCAAATGCCCTCTATGGCACACACAGTCCTGTGGGGTCTGGACTGGGACAGTCCAGAGCACTCATTAGGAAGCAGTGACTTTTGAACTATCTATGACGTACATATACACAGAGAGATACAGCAGTACGCAGACTTGTGTAAAGAAGTATGGACATGGTGCTTCCTAGTCAGAGCTGAAGTACTTCTTGAAGTGCTACCTCTGTGTCTGAGGGTGCACACGCACAATGTGGAAGATGGTTTCAGGTTGCATGTTTGTGTGCAAAACAAAGATAGATAAAAAAGGATGTGTGTACGTATAGTTGAGTGTGATTTTGATTTTTACTATATATAACACAAAATCTGCCACTAGCAGTATTATTAAAAAGTAATATTATGGGCCAGGCATAGTGGCATATATCCTTAACTCTAGTATTTAGGAGGTAGAGGCAGGAGAATCTCTGTAAGTTCAAAGTTAAGTCTGGTCTACATACCAAGTTCTAGGCCAGCCGTCTCAAATGAAAGTAATACTATTTTAGCATGTAGTAAATAACAACATAATATATAACAATATAATTATTAAACATTAGAAATGCAATATTACTTTAAAAACTTCCTTGTCGTAGTTAGATAAGTGTTCCGGCTAACATCTTTTCTTCAGCAAGTGCACACTAAGTATAAATACAGCTTTCTAGTTGCTGGCTAAAGTCTAACTTGATCTTTGCATGTTACACATATGCTATCTTAGCTCAGTGAGAAATGTAGGAGCATAGCTCTTCCCTTATTTATATCACTTAGCAAAACCCCTCCGTGCTCATCAGATCTCTGACTGACAGTTTCTAGTACCGACAGTGCTAACAGAGCTCATTCAGAATAGTTCCTGCATAGTCTGTCCTACCAGAGAGACCTGAACTTTTATCTCTCTCCAGATCCGTGACCTATCATTCCACATAGCTTGGTATCACTGTCAAGTTCATCTGACTCTTATGAAACCCCATCTTGGAAGCCCCATCCTGCTTCCTGTTGAGAGCACACATGTCCCTCGACTGCCTTGTTCCCTCCATCTCCGCCTTTAACACAGGGTAGGAAAGGGATTGAGTCATTGAGCCAGGTGACAGTCGACTCTTAATCTGAGAGCAGTACACGTTCCTAGAGTCTGCAGTATCTCTGAAGACTGGTAGGAGTAAAAGGCCATATAGGTCTATGGCCCTGCAGGGGCAGCATCCTTCCCAGCTACAGCAGAGGCAGAGATCCTGAGTGCAGAGATTTCCCACCAGCAAGCCTCTCGTCCTTCAGTATTGGAGTCTCCATTACAAGTGACTACCTAGAGCCATAGGGACAGGGCCACATTCGGTGCCTTCACCCAGCTGCCGTGAGCCTTTGGGGCTCTGTGCAAGGACATATATGGATCACAGAAATTCTCTTCACCACACAGGACTTTAGCTTCAGGGTTCCTAGGAAACAGATGTCTCATGCCTGATGTGGCTCAGATCTCTGCAGGAAGCCATCTACAGTGTTGTCTTAGCATGGAGTCCTGGACTTGCCTGGGTCCTGAAGTCTGGCAGATTGGACAGACTTCTCTTTGAGGACACTGCCGAGGACAATTCAGCCTCACTCCAGGGACCCAACCCTTAGAGAAGAGTCTTTATTTTAAACAGGATGTCCCTTTCTGGATCTCCCTAGCCTTTTAAGCGGTAATTAACATCAAAGACACATTGCCACTTTACTACAGTAGCCTTTTAAGTGGTAACCAACATCAAGCACACAGCGCCACTTTACTATGGTGCCTGTCAAACATTCACAGTGTTCCCTAATTTTTAATTCCAACTTCTGCAGCTCCAATGATTTCTCCCCCCATCTGTGTAAGGTTAGTTACAAAATGATGTTATGCTGGGCTACACAATGTTGGCTTGACCTACTCAAAGACAAAAAAAAAAAAAAATCTTGCTGATTGACTTTGTTATTCTGTTCTTATAAACGACTACAGTTGTGCAGCTGTTTCTGATTAGCCAGTGTACTGCTGGAGTTATACACAAATAATTTTATAATGAACTCAGCAAGCACAAGGGCAGGGGATGTGGAATGTGGTCTCACCTCCCAGGAAAATCAGCAGATGTGAGGAGGGCGGCGCTTTCAATACTCTCCAGGTTTCAGTTCCTCTCTGCTTCGATTCCCTTCTTTTTCCTCTGTGTGTAAGTTCGGCAGAGCCTGCAATGAATGTCTTCAAAGAACCTTTGTCTTCAGAGTTTTGGATTCAAGAGAGAAACCCGATTAGCTCCGTAGGCTTAAGACCCCTTAAGTATGCTCAACTTTGTATGTGGTACGTTTCTGTTCTTCCCATTATTAAAACATTTGTATTTTCTGAGACAATACTTTAAATAATATATGTTTAGAAGGAAAAAAATCAGGATCAAAAGGTCTCTATTGACTTTATTATAAATAGAAAGTAAGTGTTTTGTTTTAGTTTAGCACAGAACAATTAATCTCTGTGAGATTAGGCGTAAGATTTTCTTTTCTGGTTCTAGAGTACAAACATATACACATATAAAAAATTAAGAAAAAGATGGGGCATGAATAATTTACATGTGTGCTTTTTTTTTCTCCTTAAGGCAGAGATATTGACAAGGATTCCATAAAGGAATCATTTGAAACAAATGAAGAAAAGGAGGGTAGAAAGTTTGTATCCTAAAATGAACTGTGTGGCAGGGATGTAGGGAAACATTTTCAAATGGTGTTAGGAGACTGTGAATTGCTACAGCTTTTGGAACTTAATACCACCTCAGGGACCAACACACAGAAACAAAAGCTTCTGTGTGTTAGCATGTTCAAACACACGTGCAGATCATGCTCTCAGAAGAACCTCTGTTGTGGAAGAAACCTTGGAACAATATGAACGGGGAAATAAGTGACAGAATATTAAACATTCCTGCTGTAATTGAGGGTTTTTTTTTTAATCTATAGAGAATGTCTATGATGCTTTATTATATTTCAAAAAAAATGTAGCCTGGAGCTGTTTGAGGTCCTGGGTTTAATCCTTAGTGCTGTGAAAGAATATATATATATATATATATATATATATATGTATATGTATATACACCCCAGTATGTGGAAATCCACTCTTATTACTAGAAACTATTTGTGAAAATGTGGTTATTGATAGCCATGTAAGCAGAGAGAAAGCATGAGCCAGCATGACTCATATTGATTATCTTTAAGAGTGAGAACTTGAGAGAGAAAGAGAAAGAGAAAGAGGAGAAAAAAATCAACTTTTTACACATATTTCTTTTTGTCTTTTTAAAATTTATGTATGTGTGAAGCACATAGGTGTGGCGTGCACGTGTGTGTTCAGGTGTGCAGACATGGAGATGCCAGAAGAAGACATCAGGTGCCACCCTCTTTTCTGTTTTACTTGAGGGAGGGTTTCTCATCTAACCTGAAGCTCACTGTTGATAGGCTGGTTGGCCAGTGAGCTTCAGGGATCTACCTGTCTGCCCCAGGCAGTCCTAGGGTCACAGCATGAAAGGATGCATTTGGCTTTTGTGGGGGAGATCCAAACGTGCTCCACTGAGCCATGTCTTCAGCTAGCAGGGACATACTCATTTGTGATCTGAACAAATTAGAACTATAATTTTCAAAAAGTGACAGAGCCACATGTTGAGCTAAGACAGTAACAGAAATGTTGAATGCATGGCCTGTTGGAGAATAAAACTTCTCCCAAGCTCCAAGGTGAAAAAAATACGCATTATTTTATTATAGCAAATGGAGATAGTCGATAAAGATTTCTACACATAGGGCTGGAGAGATGGCTTAGCGGTTAAGAGCACTGACTGCTCTTCAATTGACCTGAGTTCAATTCCCAGCAACCACATGGGTGACTCACAACCATCTGTAATGGGATCTGAGTGTGCATGAAGACAAAGCACTCATATACATAATGTAAATAAATAAATCTTTTTTAAAAAAGAAAAAATATTTCCATACACCAAGGAACTTTATGGTTAAAATAAGACCACAATATTATATTCATAGTTCTTTAATCATGAGAAATTATTTTGTTCTGATTCTAATTCCTCTTCAAAAACAGATTAAGGGGAGAGGGAATTATACTGTCTAGAAAATGACCTTCGAGCTCTCAAACCTACACTAACAAGTTCTATAACCCTCACATACAACCTAATTTTTTTATTTGTCTCAGAAAAAAATGTGAATTTTGAATGTAAGGGGTGTTAACATTAGGAGAAAGGACAGTGTGCGATTTTACAATAAAACCCCAGTATTCTTTAAAACTGCCATTCTGGGCTGGAGAGATGGCTCAGTGGTTGAGAGCACTGACTGCCCTTCCAGAGGTCCTGAGTTCAAATCCCAGCAACAGATGGTTCACAACCATCTGTAATAGGATCTGATGCCCTCTTCTGGTATATATGAAGACAGCTACAATGTACTTATATGTAATAAATAAATTTTAATAAATAAATAAATAAAACTGCCATTCTGGGTTTTCTCTTTAACAAAGTGTGCATGGTGATCAGATTACAGCTGCAAGGGACACACACAGGCCCTGACCGAAATAAACCACCTTACTGATATAAAGTCTTTTAAAGGGTCTCAACTATTTTGCCTTTTTCTCAAAAATATAATGAGGAATTTTTGGCACATCTGAAAGCTTATCATACTGTTTCTCGGCTTGCTGTTTGTGACGCAGGGTTGAGAACTAGTTCATCATTTCTTTCTTCTCCACAATCTAACCCAATCTAACCCGATCTAATGGGCAATCCATTACTATAGTCCTTCCTGGAAGCCACGCCCCCTGCCCGCCTAATGGCTTACACACACCGGGGGGTGAAGGGTGGGGTGCTGGTGGGATGTGGCCTGTTTAAGAGCCTGCCGCTTCCTTTCTCCTCTACCCAAGCCGATCTGACTGTCTCCATTACTTAACTACCCATCTCCACAATACACGACTACTGTGGTCAAGACACTGCTCTCTCTATTTACACTCCCAGAGAGTAAATAGCTAGGATACATGTTTTCTCAAGGTTCTGTGGGATGCAAATCTATTCTGCTGGGGGAGGGGAGACCCAAGGTTTCCTGAGCATTATTTGATGGCTAATGTAACACTTCAACATTGTCTCTCGCAGAGATCAGTCAGCTGCTTTCTTTGACCTTTGCAGGTCTGACTTTCTTGTTCAACCTACACAATGTCTTGCACATATCAACAAGAAAATGTTTGCGATGCATAAGAAATGAGCTGAGGTCATTGGAAATACAAGTGGCCAAAACAAAAAACAAAAAACAAAAAAACAAAACAAAACAAAAAAATCCAACCAGCAGCCCATTGATCTATGCAGGGAATAGTAAATGATGACATGCATTCTGCCATTCTGCCACAGAGAAAACTAACAGGTGAGCTGATAGTCGCTGACTAACAGTGAACGCTCTAATGAGTGATTGTGACCAACCAATAGGGGACTAATTAAATACATCCCAACTTCAGAGTGCTACACAGCTGTTAGAGACAACATGGCAGAGGGTGGGGGCGGGGCTGGAGTATAGCCCAGTGGCATAGCACTCCATGGGCTTCACATGCTGAGGATCCTGGGTTTGATTCTCAGCTCAGCATAACAATGACCACACAGAAGAGGAGGAGGTTTCTACAGCTGCATGACCAAGAAATACTAAATGCTTCACTGCTTGGTGATAATTTTTTTTCACTTTACCACAAGAATAATTAAAAATAAAATAAGAGAGAAATGCATAACACATCCCCAAATTCCGTGGGGGTGGTTAAAGTCTGAGGAGAAAAGACATGATGGGAATAAGCTGAGGGAGAAGACAGATGGATTGCCTGTATTTAAAGGAACAAGCTTTGCTTACTGGAGACTATATAAACATGTTAACACATAGACACATTTTAAAGGAACATGCATTGTCTATGTGTAAAAATTAAAAAATATGTAAAAATCAACTTTGAATTAAAGTTATATATAATTGACTCCACTAGCCCAGAAAACGGGATCTGAGTCCTCATTTCATGCACCACTTCCTTCCTGCTCCAGGCACCAGACAGAACTGGCCCAAGGTCAGCTGAGTCCGTGGCATGGGAGGCTGGTGTCCTTCAGCTCTGGTTAAACTTCTCTCTCCCCTGTGCGTCTCTTCTCAGCCCCAGGTTGAGCCTTCACACTCGGGCGAAGAGAGGCAGACACGGGTACTTCTGCCTGGATCAGCCCTTGCCTCTGGAGCCCAAAGGAAGCCCATGGATCAGAGCGAGTGAATGGAGAGATTCAGTGAGGGGAAGAAAAAGCTCTCAGCGAAGAAGAGGAGACTTGGAAACAGAGTGCCAAGACGACTATCTGGGGTTTTTATACATTGAAAAAAAAAAACAAACAAACAAGCAAACAAAAGTTACTTTGACTGATCTAAAGGAGTGCCCACTAGGCTGGCCAGGGCTCTCGACTGGGTCTGGGGTCTGTCCCCCACCTCTCTCCCCTTTCACAAGTCACTACGAATGGGAGGAAGTAGGTTGGCCTTGTTTCTGGGCTTTTCTTATCCTAGGCTTGTTGTGGGGTCTCCAGGCCTGGGTCCTAACTGCTGGATGCTCCCACAGGATGTTCCTGGCTTTCAGCCTGTGTCACTTCAAGGGTGTACCCCTATAATCAAGTCAGGAGCTTTTGGTCACTACTTGCTTCATTTTAGGGGTCCACCTACCTCTGTCTCTGGCAGTATTAGAGCAGAGAATATCACTTCTCAGCCTCTCCAGGAATGATCGTCCCTTCCACAAGAACACAAGTCCTCTTGAGTTATCAGAACTACTGCCTATTTGGGATATAAAGATACTCTACAGTTAAATTAACCATGGCAATGAATGTCACTGTATACAGATCACCCACAGTAAAAAGTCCAGTCTTTAGGTTGAAATGTGTTTACCCAGCATCTTAGAGTTTTGACTTCCTAGAAAAGTCATTCACCTCAACTCTGACTGACAGGGTGAGAAAGCTACCATCACTTAATGGTGATTATAAACGAACTACATTTTGGAGGAGTAAGCATAAAAATGGATGTTTTTAAATAGTGACTGTTTTGAAGAGTCTGCTGTCTAACGGTGGGTAGAGAAGACCAAGATACAGGACCGTACAGAAATCAAGCACAGGTGAGGCCCAAGCTAACAAGATGACTTCGAGGAATGAGCCAAGGGAGCAGGGAGTGTTTCAGTGTGTAGGAAGGAGTTCTCATACAGCATGGGCCATGCTTACCATCATTAATTACCACAGAGGTGGGTGGCTAACGGTGCCTCTCACTCACTTACCTGTGCTCTTTTACAGAATAGTAACAAAGCCTATTGTTACTGTCTTCTTAAGGATGTGTGACCAATCTGAAAAGTCTGTAGAACTCTCCTACAGATGTAGAGAAGGCAGGGGAAGGGATGTTGATGGACAGGCATTCAGATGGGAATGGGAACCACAGTTCAGCAGAAGGCAGGAATGGTAAGGTCATGTCTGATAAGAGTGGGGACAGAGCTGAGTTAAGGTGCAGGGTTTGGAACAAGACTGCCCCAGTCTGAACTAACCCTGTCTCTAGCTACGGAACTCAGCCTCACGTGCCACATAGACAGAAATCTCACAGGGTTGCACGAATATTAAATGAATCAACTAAATGGCATGGGACTGGTAACATTATAGGAAGGAAGAGGGGAAGGAGAGTAGCCATAGAAGGTAGGAAGAAAAGAGCGAGAGAGGAGTGGGGGGGGGAGCTGAGAGATGGCTCAGCACCCACACCGTGGCGCATAGCATCTTTAACTCCAGTACCACAGCATCTAATGTGCTCTTCTGGTCTCCAAGGACACCGCATTCATGCAGTGCACAGGCACACATCTCTCCAGCCTCTGGACTGTTTGATTGTGTTGTTGTTGTTTTGTTTGTTTCATTTTTTTCAAGACAGGGTTTCTCTGTGTAGCCCTGGCTGTCCTGGAATGCACACTGTAGATTGAGCTGGCCTTGAACTCACAGAGCTCCACCTGCCTGTGCCTCCTGAGTGCTAGGATTAAAAGTGTATGCCACCACCACCCAGCTAAAAGGACAGCAGACTTCATCCCTTCACATTTCTTGTTCTAGAAATAGCCCATGGTTTTTGTTGTTGTTTGTTTGTTTTTTCAAGACGGAGACCCTTTGTGGCTCTGGCTGTCCTCGAACCTGGAGATCTGCCTGGCTCCGCCTCCCAAGTGCTGGGACTAAAGGTGTGTGCCACCAAAATCACTGAAAGCTTTGAAGAATTTCATTCACTTAATTTAATTGGGCTTGGTGGTGGCGCACGCCCTTAGTCCCAGCACTCAGGGGGCAGAGGCAGGTTGACCTCTGAGTTTGAGGCCTGTCCCGAAAAACAAAAACAAAAATAAATAAAAATTTTTAAAAATTAATATAACTGGGCTCAGCATGTCTGAAGTACTGGGTTCAAACATCAGCACTGCACAAAAGAAAAGCAATACGCATGCTAGAATAACTGAGAGACCAAGTGGAACCAAAAGAAAACACGAATTCAAGGAGAAAACTTCATTTATACTAAACATTAAAATGTACTATTTTTATGTAAGTCATAGCAATCAAAACTACAATGTAAAAGCTGTAGACAGTTACATCTCATTACTCTCACCTGCATTCTTTCACTGAGTAGCAACATTTATTGCTTTTGCTTTCTCAGTAAGTATTTGTGACTAATGGGCAGACTCGAATGCTGTGTGTCCACAGTGGTCTGGCCACAAGGAGCAACGGGGTTGTAGCTCCTGGGCTTGGGCTCCACACCTGAGATCAAAGCTGCTGGACTGAGAGAGGCAGCTAATACACCTGTTACTCTTCACTCCCACAGATGGAGGGTACCATGTGACTACCAAGACATAATACCCAATATTTCCTGGTGCCAAAGGGCTAAGAAAGTGATGCATGCTGTCTCTGCATTCCCTGTCCTTAATCTGCCCTAAAAACCTCAGCAGTGGAGGCTCCTCTGGGTGGACAGGTACTGCAGAACCCAAACATCACGATTCTTCTCCTCCTTGGGGCCACATGGTAAATGTCAAACATGTAGGTCACGGGCATTAGAGAGACTGTTTTTATATGTCAATTTATAATAAAAGCAGCTCCTATATGAAGGCTATTTTGTTGATCCACGCTGTTTATAACAATGTTAATGATAATGGCCCACAAACACCAATAGCACCAATGTGTACAACCTGCTAAGTATACTGTGCATGTGACCACACGACCCTCATAGCAATCCTCTAGGTAGAGATGGCTGCTCTCACGGTAGGGGTAAAGGAAAAAAGACCTTGTAAGATGGAGTACTTGTACCAGACACAAGATCAAGGAGACTCCGTGGTCCATGCAGTAACCACATGAAAACTAACTATACTCAGCACACTGGCATCATCTGTGGGCTCTCAAAAGTGAGTTCTCTAGGGCCAGAGGCCCATGCACGTAATCCCAGGACCTGAGAGACAGAAGGAGGAAGATTGCTCCAAGTTCGAGGTCAGCCTGGTCCATATGGCAGATTCCAGGCCAGCCAAGGTTACCTATCATAACCTGTTATAAACAAACCAAACCAAGACTTAAACCCCTCACTCCACACTCACACTCATAGAAGTTTAGCCTTTGTAAACTTCTAGTCACACAAAGCTAACTGAGACCCAGCTTACTCCACACTGATTCACACGTTAGCAGATAACACTACTCAACTAACTGAAGGGATTCCTCAAAGGTTGTATTGTTCAGAAGTCTCCATGAGTCAGTTAGTGATCTCAGCCTGGCTATAATACCCACAGGGTGAGCAGCAGCTACATGTGTGTAGGGTTGAGTATTATAACAAGGTTCCATGAGGAAGTCCTTTGTCCCAGGGAGGAGAAACCAGGAGTGATTCTCAACTGAAGCTGGACAGTGGGACAGGATGTGAACATGTCTGCGAATCTCTCCATGGCAAGCACATACACAATGATAAATAATAATTGCTAATGGAACAAAGCAATGAGAGGATGGCTCCCAGCAGCTGGAAGCCACCCCTCTCCTGGAAACCTCTTATTCTTGTTCTTCTCCACCTTACCATATTTGCCTTCCAGCCCTGCTGTTCCAAGCAAGGTTGTCTACAGTGATGGGAAACATCCAGGGACAAACCCTTCTGAGCTAAGTCTCCCCTCTACCCAGCAGAGAGCATGACTAAATAAATCTTCCAGTAGAGACCGTCAATACTCAAAGAACGTTGAGCTTGATTCCAACTGCAACCTAATTGGCATGTGTGGGGCCCATGGCCTGACTACATGGGTTGCTGGCAACCAGCTGCAGAGGGGCCTCCACCTAGGTATGAAAATCATCAGAAATCTAGAAGACTCCATTTGGAGGACAGGCCCCAGGAAGGCCACAGCTCTTGAAGCTAGATTCCCAGGTTCTTAGAAACAGACAGGTTACAGCAAGAGATAAAAATGTTCTCGTGTACATTAGAATAAAAGTATAAAAAGAATAAAAGAACACTTGGCTTCACCATGGAACGTGCACATCTTTAAAAATACAGCTATAGTTAGGAACACTCTCAGATATCAAAGACAGTGACAAAAACAGAGTATCATGACCATTCATGAAAGCTGGCTCATGGAACCAGAGCACCCTGGCACAGTCAATTTAAAAGACACAGGCATCCTTCTCTTTGCTACCAACTCTCTGGCAGTTCCTTTTTTGCTCTTGTGTCTTGGTGTTGCACGGTGCCTAGTGACTGAGTTACTTTGTATCAAATTGCTTCTTGCTGTCTCAGACACAGTTATCCTGTTCTAGCCTCACACCCTGTGGTGGAACGACTGTCCACCGAGTCACACAGTAGGTCTAAGGGCATCCAGCAGTAGCTAAACACACAGTAGAAAATGTGTGAAATGGAAACCAAAGGAAGATGCGATACCCTCCATCTGGAAATAAGTTCATTCTCCCTTATCGTCCCAGAGTTTGATCATTCCCTGCTTTCAAATCTCTTTGCTCTCCATCACATACATAATCTAAAAGAGCTCTTGTGATACTCAAAGAGAAGAGCTAAGGCTTCTAAGGGAAGACGGTGATGTTGCTGAGCTGATCCAGAACATTTGCAAAGCCCGGTCTGCGGCTTATCTTCAGCCCACACTCACAGATGTGTGTACGATCTACACAATACACCACCCCGTGTCTCAGAGAGACTCAACCTGGTGAATGACAACTGGCAGGTAATCAGGGTGGAAGGCAGTGCCCCAGCACTGTAAGAAGCAGAGAGCCCATAGTTTATGCAAGACTTTCTCTCTTTAAGAAGTCAAAACGTGATCTACAAACTGAAACGGAAATGTCCTTTAAGTTATTTATCTATTATCGAAATAAGCATTTTTTTTTTGAGAAGGCAAAAATCTATCTATCAGTGCCTTCAAATGAAAATACATCATTCAAATTGTATGGCAACTGTTAAAAAGAAAACCTACCCAGGCTGCACACGTGTCCGTCGTCCCTGTAGGTCTACCTGCAGGCCGGCACAGGAACCGGAGAGATGAAGGGCAAGGAAGATCCAAAACAGACTAGTAATTTTCAGAGAAAGAGACCAAATCTGCTCACTGCAGACACCCTGAGGGGTTAGGAGCCCATAGCCCAGGGATAGTCCTTGGAGATTAAGCAAGACCTAGTCAAACCAGGTTCCACACAGACACACCTTTTGTTAATCTGAGTTCAAAGTCTAGCCACAAACCGAGGATCTGGGTCATCCCTATTGGATTTCTCTTGCACTAGCTAAGTTTAACAGTTCTTTCTTTGAAAAGAAAAGCACGCTAAAGTAGGGGGGTTGAGGGGGAAGGAGGATGAAGGATGAAGGGAAGCGGTCCACGATTTAGGGAGAGGCCCTGGGCGCAAAGCCCTGACCGGAGTTGGCCGCCCTTCCAGGAGCAGACGCAGGCACCTAGAGCGCGCACAGACCTGGGATCAGGCTGCCTCCTGGGCATGGGAGCCAAGTTCTGGGAGCCGCGCGCTCCAAAGTCACCCGCCCTCGGTGGAGTTAGAGTTGCAGATGCGGCTCCCGGGCATCACCCAGAGACGGTGGTTACATCGGTCGGGACCACCGCGGCCCTGGGTCGGTGCAGCCCCGCAGCGCTCAGCGGGGAGCGCGGCATCTCGAGCCGCGGCAGCCGCCGCCCCTTCCTCCCGCACAGGCTGGACCGCGGGCCTGAACTGGGATTGCTGCCCTCGGCTCCGAGGACGCGGCCCCGACATCCTGCCCGTCCGCACCCCAACTCCGTGGACCCTGGACGCGCCCCGCGTGGTGGGGCGCGGTTCCCTTACCCTGCGGCGGCTCCGGACGGCTCGTCGGCCCCGCGGCGCGCGGGGCATTTTTTTCTGGGAAACTTCTCTCTGGGTCCGCAGGGCTGAGCCGGGGCGGGCAGGAAAAGCGCTCCGCGCCGGGAGGCTGCGACCATCCGGGAACTTCGCCGAGATGTGAGCCCTCCCCCTCGGCCCGCGTCCTCCCCCTACGGCCCCCGCCACACGCGGACGGACGCCGAGGCAGCCGCTGGCCCTTCGCCCTTCGCCCTCGCCGCGCCCTACCCTCCGAGGCCGGCGGGACCAGAGACTGGGCTGGGCTCTTCCCCGGGCAGAGGCCGAGGGGTCTGGATCCGCGTGCGCCCAGGAGCCGGACCTGGAAGGGATACCCAACCCAGGACGCTGTCCCTAGAGACTGCCCGGGCCTCCGGGTGGGGTTCTCTCCCCTCACCACAGGGAAAGCCTTTTCCGGTCATCTCCACTCCGCTCCCGAATCAAGGGCCCCCGCTTTGAGAAACTTAGAAGTTTCCATTCACTTTAAAAGCTGGCTTTTAAAATGGAGTGGCCCCACTGAAGCCCAAGGGCCACGCGCGTCCCCAATCCCCGCCCACTGGGAACGCACTGCTCTTCCCAGGATAAGGTGCCAATCGGTTGGGATTCTTGGAATCTTTGACTTCTGCAAACACAGGAAGATCAAGAGCAGAGCGAGTGTAAGGAGAAAACTGAGGCCCTTCCACAGGGCTCTCAAAACCACCACCCTCAGGTTTCAAAGGCAGGTTAACACTAAGATGACACATTACAACATATATATTTGAAAAAACAAAGACGAATCATGGTCAGTATAATAATTACTGGGCCATATTGTAAAAATACCAAGACGATGTAGCCCTCTGAGTAAAAGTAGGAAGGCTTCGAGAAGATGCGCCCCAGAATGTGGCATCTAAGACGCGGAGCCCTTGGCTTCCGGCTTTCCGTGCTGAGTTGTTCCTATGTGTGTATTCTCTGTGACATGCTTCTGGTGGACATGATAATCCTGGAAAGACAGTGACAAGGGTCACCTCTCCTAATCTCTTATTGGCTTTCTCTCTTTCTCTCTCTCTTTCTTTCTTCCTTTCTTTCTTTTTTTTGTAGGAGTCCCTAAATGCATTCTTTCTTTTTTGTTTTGTTTTTGTTATTGTTAGGTCTCACCGTGAATTCCAAGCTGGTCACAGACTCTCACAGTTAACAGTGTTCATCTAAGGCTTAGTCCATATTTGCCTTTTGTGTATGTGTTTATTTAAAGCACATAAGTGGTTTGACTGCAAATACGTCTGCATCGTGTGCATGCTTGATGCCACAGAGGCCCTAAGAAGGTGTAGGGTGCCCTGAGAATGGAGTTACAGACGGCTGGGAGCCACCATGCAGATGCTGGGAATCTAACTAGTGTCCTCTGTAGGAGCAGCAAGTGCTGAGCCATTTCTCCAGCTCTGGCCAAGATTCTTGACATTGAGTTTGGATCTTTTCCTGGGTTAGCAATGTGTGGTAAATATTCTCTCTTGTTGCTTGACAACTCGGAGAACCCATGAGGAAGGTAAACAATCCATATGCAGCTGTGGGCTGTGTTGCTAAGCAGTGAGAGCAACCAGGGACATTAAGTACATATTCAACTTGAGATGGTTTCTGCTTACATTTGGTCTTTCCATTGTAGACAGGGGAGTTCTGAACCTATTCTGCTTCTGTTTCATGACTCCCATCTTGGGAGCCACTCTAACTCCTAATCCAGTGCTTTAGGACTTCCCTTATAACCAGGACTTTATTGTGGTTACCTTCTCCTGAATAGATGGCGGTCTCAAATACCAGAAAAGGGAGCTTACCTGCCTCATTGAATTCTCACAGGAAGCTCTGTGAAACAAGCATCTGTCTCTATTGTACACACCGAACAGTGCCCCAGAAAGCCTGGCTGACCTGCCCAAGATCTCTTAGCATATGAATTTCTAAATCCAGATCATTATGACCTTAATACCTTTGCTCCAACCACCCTGCCATAAGTCTCTTGACTTGATTTCCGCCTCTGAGCTGCTACAGCCAGGAATGACCTGAATTAAGATCCCTGAATGCTAAGCCACAAAAGAATGACAAATTGTTACAAGCTTTAGTAAAAAAATATTGGGCGGGGGAAGTGGTGGCCCACGCCTTTAATCCCAGCGTTTGGGAGGCAGGGGCAGGCGGATTTCTGAGTTTGAGGCCAGCCTGGTCTACAGAGTGAGTTCCAGGACATCCAGGGCTACACAGAGAAACCCTGTCTCAAAGAGAGAGAGAGAGAGAGAGAGAGAGAGAGAGAGAGAGAGAGAGAGAGAGAGAGAGAGAGAGAGAAGTGCTGGTGTCTAAGCAGATCTGGTTAAAGGCTCTGTGCTAGGTTAGGCTCTAGGTTCATGCAGGAAGGATGTGAAATGCCTGGTGAGTGGAACTCTGTGTTTGGCCAGGGGAAGCTGCAGACCACCATTGTGTGCTGGGGAGGACGGTGGAGGAGGACGGGTGTCTGCACATGAGTGCTTAGCATACTTAAAAAATATATCCCAAAACTGAAAGGACAATGCTCCTGAGAGCTGATTATTTTACTTACTGACACTGCACCTTACTCCAAAAAGAATTTTTAAAAGCCTTAAGACAGAACTGAATATGGTAATATTTAGACCTCTGGGATAGCAAATTCACCAAATATTTTCATTCAATTTTTTTTCTTTCCTCCAAATATGTACTTGTTCTAAACAATTCAAATAGTTGATAGGCATAAAAACAAAGTGAAAGCCACCTACAATCCCATCTAGAAGCAGCCGTTTGTGATTTTCCCATGCTTTTCCCATGATATTTTGTTACACGGCAAATAGGCATGAAGGTGTAAGTCAGTAGTGGAGTGTTTGTCTAAGATGCACAAGGTCCTGGGCTTGATTCCCCACCTACACACACACACACACACACACACACACACACACACACACACACACACACATAAGCTCACTCAGCAAATGATTATTGAAAGCCAGCTGAATAGGACCTCGTTTCCTGATACAATAACCTTTTGAATTAGTTATTGGCTGCTATGTGAAATTATCATAAATTTACCAGCTCAAAAACACATCCACTTATCATTTCAGGGCTCTCAGTAAGTGAGCACCATAGGACTCAGTCCTCAGTTGAAAGGCTGAGTTCTTGACTAGAGACGCTGGAGGGAAGACCCACTTCCAGGCTCTTTCTGGCCAGCCACTGGCGGAACTAAGTTCCTGACTGAGATGGGGCTGAGGCATCCTTCCTAGCTCTCAGCTACAAGGCTGCTGCACTTGGAAGCCAGCACACTCTGGCTTCATATCCAGGAACAAAGATGCTCCGTATGCAAACTTTTACATTCATAGTATGTATGCCAGGATAAGCCCTATCCGTTTAGTCCCACTGAAGCTGATCCTCCTCTCATAAACTCAGTCTTAATTACATCTGTGACATCCCTTCACTGCAGCATCCAGATTGGGGCCAGTTTAAATAACTAGTGGAAACACTAGGGATAGAATTCTCATGGGTATGAAAATTTATCTTTCCATTCCTCTAAAACTCAACAAATCTAATTCTTTTTTTTTTTTAAGCTACATACTTGTCACTGTATTTTGTACCACAATCTAGCCAAATGTCCTAATAGTGGACATTTATATTGCTTTCAGTTGTTTTCCTGTTTTGTACACAATAACCATAGACAATCTTAAGTGCTTGTGTACCATGAAAATCTCTAACTAGTAATCTAATGTATAGAGATTACCATAATTTATAAAAACAACTTCCACAAGACAAGTGGGATTGAAAAGTGGGAAATATCTGTACCTTCTCCTTTTTTTTTTTTTTCAAAAAACAAAAAAAACACATTTTACTTACCTACTTATGAGCATGAGAGGAAGTGTGTGTATCACATGACCTGCATGTGAGAGTCAGAAGACAACTTGTATGAGCTGGTTCTCTCCTTCCCTGATGTGGGTCCTGGGGCTTGAACTCGGGTTGTCAGGCTTGGTGGTGAGCATCTTTACCTGCAGAGCTAGTAAAGAACTGTGCCTTTCACTGTGCAGTGGTGGCCCACACCTTTAATCCCAGCACTTGGGAGGCAGCGACAGGCAGATTTCTGAGTTCAAGGCCAGCCTGGTCTACAGAGTGAGTTCTAGGACAGCCAGGGCCACACAGAGAAACTCTGCCTTGAACCCCACCCCACCCCCCCAAAAAGATTTGTGCCTTTTGACAGATTCTGTCAATTTCTCCCCAAAGTGTTAGCATCAATGAATATTTACAACAACAGTAAACTAGAACTTAGATCTCTTAAATAATAATCACATATTTTATAAACAACTTCCATCCATACATTGTTTCATAGAAGGTCTTATGTATGATAGCTGAATGCATAGGTCTGGCTGCTTATCTCCAGCCTTGAAGCTCTGATTCCCTGTGTGACCTGGAACAGCTGGACAAGCTTCAGTTCCTTCCCATCCGTATCTCTAATGGTGATCTCAGTGGCATGCTCTGTATTAATTAATTAGCCATTGCCGTGTAACAAAATACTCTAAATGGTCGTGACTTAAAAACCATTTATTGTATCATAGTTTCTGTGGATTAGGAATGTGGGTATAGTTCAACTGGGTGGATTTAGCTGATAATCTCTCACAGGACTGAAGTCAAAGAAGCTGACCAGGGTGCTGCAGACTTCTGGAGGCATGTCTGGAGGAGGGTTCATTTTCAAGGTGCCTTGCACAGATGTTTACAAGATTCTGGTCTTCACTAGCTATTTGGCTGAAGGCATCACTCTTGATAGTCAATTTGTTGGAATTGGGAACTGTGTAAGTGACTAGTTGGGCACACTTCTGGGGTGTGTCTATAGGACATTTTCAAAGAGAATTAACCAACAAGGACAGACCTCGCCTGAATGAGGACAGCACCATCCCCTAGGCTGGGTAGGTAAAAGGTGAAAATGAAAGCAAACCAGCCAGCTCCCGCGGCATTCTTTCTGTAACCCCTGCCAACTGTGATTTGAGCTCTTCTGCCTGCTCCTATCTGCTCTGCGCCATGGTGAAACTAAAACTTTTTAACCAAGCATCCAAATACAGCTTTTCGCTTTTTAAATTGTTCAAACAGATATTTTGCCACAGTGATGAAAAATCTGACTACCACAGAAAATTAGTACCAAAAGATTAAATGTTGTGGCATTTAATCCTGACTGTGCATGGTTAAGCCTTTGTGAGGAGAATTCACAGAAATCTCAAGAAGCAGCCTAAAGAAAGAGTGTTGTAAGCCAAGTTTAGTGGGCAGACAAAATTGCAGAAATGGAGATGGATAAAAAAGACTACTCATGGAGTTTAAGATGCAAACAAGGACTCTATTGGGAATTAGACTCGAAGCCACACATATGACATTCTGATACGTAACTTGTCTATGTTTTGTCCCTGCTCTGAGATTTTGATGACATTGAGTTTAAAGACGACAGACCAGTGTAGCAGAGGAAATTTCAAGGTGGTTCAGTAGCCAGGCTGTGGTGTGGGTTTTGCTATCTTCTTTTAATCAAGTTTACATTGAGATTTGGGATTGTCCTCGTTAGCTTTAAGTGTCTCCTTGACACAATCTAGAGTCAGCTGAGAAGGAAATTACAATCAAGGGATTGCTGTAATTGTAGCTGATGTAGGTGGGCTCAGCCCATTGGTTCAGTACCATCCTATGAGCAGAAACCTAGCTGAGCATGGATGAGCTAACAAGCCAGCGAGCATCATTTTTCCATGACATGTGCTTCAGGTTCCTGTGAGTGACTACCCTGGCTTCCCTCGATGGACTGAAACCTGTACACTAGAATAAACTCTGTTCTCCCCTAAATTGTTTTTGGTCAAGACTGTTCTATCATAGCAACGAAGGTGAAACTAAAACAAAAAATGATGAAATAAAATGGAAAAGCTTATAGCTTGCTCATAAAAGAAGCACAGTTAAAGTCATGGCTAGGCAAGGAGTGGCTCTCAAAGAGATTCAAAGCCATGGACCTTGAACCAGGAAAAAAAGGTGTTGTGTCTTGCAGAGCTTGCACCTGGAAAGCTGGCAGGGGTAGCAAGCGAGAGAAGGAGGAACAGGCATACAGCTACATACAGAAAATCTGGGTTTAAGTGGGCCGTACACACTCCACACCAACTACACAACAAGCCTGAGACTCAGCAAGTTTATTATATGCAACATGGAAGGTGGAGTTAGCTAGTCTGGGCATAGGAGGTCTCTATCGGAGAGCAGTCTCAGGGTGCAGTCATTTGGGAGGAGGGAGCTGCAGTTGCTAGCTTTTGCACACTCTGATATACTTCCAAACTTTACACTCAGATGAGAGGGTGGTTTTGCCCCTCCCATGGACCTGAGGCTTCGGAGTCCTTGGCACAGCCATGCCCGTATCAAGCAATACACGTTCACTTGTAACTTCATCTGCTCTTTACACAGTCACTCAAGGCTTCCTCCGTTCCCCACAAGTAAGAGATTCTTTAAGTGTATCTCAGAAACTGGCCAAACCCATTCATCACAGGGTCAAGAATATAAATGAGTAAAATCATTTGGAAGACTTTTTTTTTTTTTTTTTTTTTTAATGAGACCAGAGCTTCTGAATCTCTCCACTTGCTCAGAGATGCCTAGAATTTTTATGATAGAATTAGTTTGCTCAGGCACCCAGGTACTTGATGTGGTCCAAGTAAGCCCGGCTACGTTGCTAACAGGCAGGAGACCTTGGCATTGTCCAGATGACCATGGTTTCGTGGATTGACAGAAGGCAAGAGTAGTAGGATCCTGGAGAGTTTCACCCAGATTTCAGAGGAAGGACTGGGAGGCCAGACAGTGTGTAGCAGGCTCAGGAAGCATGCAGGCCACCCTTCAGAAGACATAAAGCTGCAGACACAGTGAGGACTCCAGGAAGGTAGACATGCCAAGACCATGGAGCATCTGGTGGAGAACTGCTGCTAGCCCAGAGCAGAACCAGCTTCAAACAGGCCACATGGGCTACAAATGACAAAGCCAAAAATTAGGGCCGACCAATCTTGTGGTGCGGGGACCTGGGGCTAATGTTTGCCCTGATGAGTCTTGGCCTTAGTCTGATCCAGGGCTTCCTCTCTGTTCCTCAGTCTCTCCTTTGGTAATGGCAATGTTTGGTAATGGCCTCTGTGTGACAGGGGTGTAGCAGCTGTCTTTTCTTTTTCTCACAGCTTTGAGTCTCACGGCAGGCTTTGAGGTTGAACGTTAAGCAGCCCTGGAACTCTTCTGACTTTAAGGACCCTTGGAGATGGAATAAATGCATTTTTGCATCAGGATCTGAACAGGAGCCTTTTGGGGGCTGAAGGCTGAAGGCAGAATGCCATGGCTTGGATGTGTGATACCCTCTCTAAGCGCAGAGGCTGGCTGCCTGCCTGCTTCCCAGTGCTTGACTTTTAGGGAAGTGTCTGCCCCTGGAGAGTTATAGCTAATCAATGGATTACTCCCTCAATAGACTCATAATTTGGTGACATTATTAGCAAGTCCACCATGAGGCAAAGGACATCTTTTTCCACAATCTTCCACCACTGTGGTGTTCTGTCCACCTACATGGGGCCAAACAAATATGGAGGGAAGCCTCTGAAGCCATGAGTCAAAACCTTATTCCTCTAAAGTTTTTTGTAGGGGGTATTGTGTCATGGCGATGAAAAGTCCTGCTAACACTCTGGCTGTGTGCATCTCCCTGGTCTAACACAAATCACAGCGACTTTCCCCCTGAAGCTGAGCAAGAGCGGCCACCTAAATATGGAGGGCCACGGTCTTTTTATAACTCGATCTTCGGTAGCCCATCACTGTGCCATGCTCTACTTGTTAGACATCTCTAAGCTAGGCATGATGGCACATGCCTATAATCTCAGCTTCTTGGGTTACTGAGGAAGGAGGATCATGAGTTTAAGATTAGTCTGGGCAATATAGTGAGAACTTCTGTCTCAAAATTAAAAAGGTCACCAAATCCAGATCACACTTAGGATAAGTCACAGAGACACAGGCATGTAGGGATCTGTCATCATTTTGGAAGCATCCTGCCAGCTCTTCAAGAAGGTGTTATGAGTTGAGACTTGAAAATAATATATATATAGATGGTGATATTTTTTCCTAGTAAGCACTCAAAATTTATTGTTGTTGTTTGTATTATTAACATTATTATATATTGATTATACCCATTTTCATGCTTGGCTTAGTATATTAAGAACAAAGAATGATGTACTGGCTGGTTTTGTGTGTCAACTTGAACAAGCTGGAGTTATTACAGAGAAAGGAGCTTCAGGTGAGGAAATGGCTCCACGAGATCCAGCTGTGGGACATTTTCTCCACTGGTGACCAAGAGAGGAGGGCTCATTGTGCCATCCCTGGGCTGGTAGTCTTGGGTTCTATAAGAGAGCAAGCTTAGCAAGCCAGGAGAAGCAAGCCAGTAAGTCACATCCCTCCAGGGCTTCTGCATCAGCTCCTGCTTCCTGACCTGCTTGAGTTCCAGTCCTGACTTCCTTTGGTGATGAACAGCAATGTGGAAAGTGTAAGCTGAATAAACCATTTCCTCCCCAATTTGTTTCTTGGTTATGATGTTTGTGCAGGAATAGAAACCCTGATTAAGACACATGACATCACCGGGCGGTGGTGGCGCACACCTTTAACCCCAGCACTTGGGAGGCAGAGGCAGGCATATTTCTGAGTTCGAGGCCAGCCTGGTCTACA
>NW_022196897.1:60441161-60445174 GCF_008632895.1 Mastomys coucha
ACAAAAACAAACAAACAAACAAACAAACAAAAACAAAAAAAAAATAAAAAACACATGACATCTCCCAGCACCTGGGAGGCAGAAGTAAGTGGATTTCTGAGTTCGAGGCCAGCCTGGTCTGCAGAGTGAGTTCCAGGACAGCCAAGGCTACTCAGAGAAACCCTGTCTCGAAAAAACAAAAAACAACAAAAAAAGACACATGACATCTAAGATAAAGCTATTATTTGGATTGTGTAGCTGGCAATTTCTAGCAAGAAATAGAAATCTGCCTAAATGAGATAGCATTGGAAGGCACTAAATAGGGATTCATAACTAAGATGCTCAGGAAAGGAACTAGGAATGGTGCATGCTCCAGCGTGAGGATAGCAGGGCTCACTGCGATTCCTAGGCCTGAAGGGCAGAATGGGAGGCAGGTCTTAAGGCGAGGCTGCTGGCAGGTGACATTCAACTGTAGAGTGTGCTCATCCATGGTGGCCCAGTGAGGTAGGGGCTAAAGGAATTGGTACCTTTATTTATTCCTTCCTTGCAAGTGTCACTTGTCTCCTGAGCCTGGTTGGGAGCCTTGAGTGTCCAAGTGGTTCAAGTTTTCTTTCTAGAGCAGGGTGGAAAATGGTGACCACCGTGAGTGCAGGGGTGGATGGAAGATGTGCGACTGGACAAACATACCAAGTCACTAAGGGAACATTTCCTGGGGATGCGGGACTGGTCCTGCATGTGAATGAGAAACTAAAGCCTTTGAGTTTCCAGGGTAGTGGTCATAAAAGGTGGCATCAAGAAAATGGCACAAGGCATTGACGTCATCACTGGCTTATGTGACTCCTACATACAAGACCTTACCTATGGGTAAGTGGGGATTTAAACTGACCTGAGGAGGCAGCTCAGTGTTCAATACCCGCCTTGCACACATGATCCTAGCACTGCAGAACATATCAAATAAATAAAAGCAACACAGACTCAGAGCTGGCAGACACATCCTCAGCAATCCCACATGGGCTTTGTTTTATTTTAGGGGACAGGTGTGATGATGTGAAAGGCGTTTGTGTTGCTCACACCTTCTGATTGCACAACTGGCCACTGACGGATAGTGACGCCTAGGCTCCTTTGTGCAGAACCCATGCAGGGACCTGCTGAAGGCGGGGCAGACTCTCAAAGGTACAGAGCTTTCCCGAAACCATTTTCCAACCCCAGCAGTCATGTGAGAAGAGATGGTGAGGAAACACAGCACCAACTGGAGGTTCAGAGAGAAGTACGAGCAATATGACAGAGAAAGGGGTGTCCGCATGGAGTGGGCAAGCAGGGGGGGTACCCTTCCAGGTGTCTGCATTGATGGGGTGCTCCTGTGGAAATATCAGTGTGTGTGTGTGTGATATGCACCCCCCACTAGAGTCTTTTATGCCCACTCTCACTCCTGGAGAGATCTTTCTTCTTCATAACAAGTGTCCCTCCTAACATGTCTCTTTTTCTTTCTTTTTTCTCTTCTGGTGACCCTCTGTATTTTAATTAATTGCATGAGCTTTGGGGAGGGGTTGTTTAGTGGCAGATGGGTAACTAGCCAGTGGCTATACACTAAAGAAAGGGACTCCCTCAGCTCAGGACATTTTTTTTTCTTTTTTTTGGGTTTTTTCGAGACAGGGTTTCTATGTGTAGCCCTGGCTGTCCTGGAACTCACTCTGTAGACCAGGCTGGCCTCAAACTCAAAAATCCGCCTGCCTCTGCCTCCCAAGTGCTGGGATTAAAGGCGTGTGCCACCACCGCCCGGCATCTCAGGACATTTGAATAGTTTTTTACATGCCTTAAGATTGCAGAAATACAAAACACTGCAAAGTTCAAAGAGGGATGAATTTATTTAAATTATTTATTTGTTATGGCTGTTGACATCTATTTTTATTTTCAATAATTTATTTATTTTTATTTTATTTGTATGAGTATTTTGCCCCCATGGATGTATGTGTATCGCATGCATGCCTGGTGCTTGCAAAGGTTAGAAGATTTCACATTCACTGGAACTGGACTTGAAGAAGATTGTGAGCTGCCATGTGGGTCTTGAACCTAGGCCCTCTGCAAGAGTAGCCCGTGCTATTAATCACTGAGCTGTCTCTCCAGCCCTATGTTTTGTATTTTTTAATGTAAGGATGCTGTTAAAATATGAGTGTTCTAGGTAATGAGGGGCTAGAACAATGGCTCAGTAGTTAAGAGCAATGACAGCTCTTCCAGAGGTCCTGGGTTTGATTCCCAGCACTCACATGGCAGCTCACAATCATCTCTAACTCCAGTCCTAGAGGATACAGAGACCTCTTCTGGCCTCTGAGGGCACTGCATGCACGCGGTAAACAGACACACACATAAAAATAATAAATTGTTTACATTTGTAAAATAAACATTTTTAAAAGGAGACGGGGCATTTATTAAAGTATCCCCCAGATAATCCTGAAGAGTTATGAATGATAGGAAATCAGGGGAATATGAGGATATAAGACACATCAAAGGAAGACTAGCAATTAATGCTTACTTAAATGAACTCACTCCCCCGAAGGCCTGTGACATAAATATTAACGAATCCCTTGCCAGGGACATATAAAGGGTAACAAAATTTTAGCCCGTAACTGAAGAAACATAGGGAAAATGCTATTTAAAACTTGCGGATTCTGTCATGAGTGTGTGCGGGAGACTGGCACACACAGGAAGCAGACACGTCCTCTGCTTTGTTGACGGCCGCTTTCAGTCCACAGACAGGATGACCCTCCTCCTATGTCTTCCTTAGTTCATTTACTTTTCTCATTTTTTAGGGCTTATTAGCATCTCCATCAGTGCAGGGAAAGCTCTAGATGATTGTTCTGCATTCTTTTATGATACGATCAGCCATGTGTGGCCTGTGGAGAAACAGGAGAGGCTCTGGGAAAGAGTTTCACACTCACAGTTCCCAGAAATGAGAGAAAACACCTGCCATGCAAGGCATACATGGAAAGGCGTGGCCAGGAGGCAGCGCTGGGGGTGGGGGTGGGGTGGGGGTAGCTGGACAGAGCGGGGACAGGAACGCCTAGGACAGAGCTTTTATTGAGAGAGAGAGAGAGAGAGAGAGAGAGAGAGAGAGAGAGAGATGCAGTCTGAATTGTTCTGGATGACTTTTAAGCCATAGGAGTGGTCCTGCCTGGAATCTGGTCCTCGGGTGGTGAAGGTGAAAGAATTTTGCCTCTGGGTTGTAGGGCAGATAGAAACCAGAAGCCCAGGTGCCTCTGGCTCTGGGCTGGTAGGTTTGCATTTTCACAAGGCTGCTCTCGTCAGGAGCCCTAGTAATCTCTAGGAATTGGAGGTTGCCCAACAAGTCAGGTCTTTCCAAGCCACAAAATGCCAAACGTAATAAACAATTATCGTATGCAAACCAGTTGGCGTCAGGGAGAAGCGTAACCAGGAACTGTTCTCAGGACGGAGCAAAGAAGGAAGAAGCTTGGGCCTCAAGCACACTCCGGAATCAGAATGAGGGTGTAGAGGAAATATTTGGGTACCATGCGATTTATTCCTCTCATGTTCTAAATGAAGAAACTGAGGCTCATGAATACGACAGTGGGTGCCTGCCTGCAGTTCTGGATACTTGGAAGGCTGAGACAGGGATTTTGAGAGCCCAGGATTTTTTTTTTTTTAAAGATTTATTTATTTACTTTATGTGTATAAGTACACTGCAGCTGTAGAGATGGCCATGAGCCATCATGTGGCTGCTGGGAATTGAATTCAGGACCTCTTCTTGTTCCGACCCCGCTCGCCCCGGCGTAATACACTGTAGCTGTCTTCAGACAACACCAGAAGAGGGCATCAGATCTCATAACGGGTGGTTGTGAGCCACCGTGTGGTTGCTGGGATCCGATCCGAACTCAGGACCTTTGGAAGAGCAGTCAGTGCTCTTACCCGCTGAGCCATCTCGCCAGCCCAGAGAGCCCAGGAATGTTAGGGCAGCCTGCACAACTCAATGAAAATATGCAAACCTACCTGAAAAGAAAAGAGAACGAAAAGGAGATGGG
>NW_022196897.1:60445255-60450255 GCF_008632895.1 Mastomys coucha
GAGGAGGACGAGGAGGACGAGGAGGAGGAGGAGGACGACGACGACGACGACGACGACGACGACGACGACGACGAGGACGAGGAGGACGAGGAGGACGAGGACGAGGAGGACGAGGAGGATGAGGAGGACGAGCCCATATAAAATACTACTTATTGTGGCAGAGGCTTGTAAGCACAGCTCTGCGGCGGAGCCAGAGACAGGCAGATCCCTGGGGCTCCCTGGTCAGCTCTGCCTACTTAGCAAACTCCTGGCCACCTAGAGACTGACTCAAAACCCAGGGAAGTGGTTTATGAGGAACACCACCTGAACTGTGTCCCCTGGTCTCCACACAACCACACACACACAGAAACATGCACAAAAATTTACAAATTTTAAATATTAGACTATCCAAATGTGAGTGATAAGTTAATACAAATAGAATCTATGAGGGGAGAATAATTATGAAAATCTGTAGTTTGCAAATATTTTTATTGTCTGTTTAAATACTAAACCGGAAAACGTTTTTTTAAAAAAGATTTATTTATTTATTATATGTAAGTACATTGTAGCTGTCTTCAGACACTCCAGAAGAGGGCATCAGAGCAATGGAGGAGGTATACTTGGGGAACAAGGTGGGCCTGGTACCACAGCTGGGACAGGGAATAGCTGCATTGTTTTCTTTACCAGGAGGTAGAGGCTAGTGTGGTAGTCAGTGCTCTTAACCACTGAGCCATTTCTCCAGCCACCCTGAGAACTTTTATGAACTGAAATTGTATTGATGCTTTTTTTCTTTAACTTTTTCTTTCTTTCTTTGGACGTTATTTAACAAAATACGGCGTGGCTACAGGAACAGCAAAGTGCAAACACAAAGGAGAAGAAAACACCTGGTTTCAGTTATAATTAACAGGAAGGCCAGCCGATAAATTAATAACAAATGGTGGGCTTCAAGGGAAGGCGCTTTCCTAATGACCACACTTGTGGAATCCCTACTCTCGGTTGTGCAATGGACACACCTGCTGGGTTTTGAGCCAGCAAGAGATTCAGCAAAAAATGAGAAGCATAGTTGCATGCAACAGCCACCTTTGGAAGCAGCCAGAACTGGGTCGGCTTAACATTCTATGCAGAGATCCACAATGTGGTTTCTGCAGATGGCACAGATGTCATCAACGACAATCTCCTAGACCACAGGGCTACTGCCTTCCACCTTTTCACTTCTTGCCCGTGCCCCCTGCCGTTGGTGCCCCTTCGAGTACCCAGGCCCATTGCTGCCGCCATTTTGGAAACATAATGACGATGCTTCCTTTTCAGGATGGCAGATGTTCTTGTCTTTTATTTGATTTTATGTGTTTATTTTGTGCTGAGTTCACGAGTTCGCCAGCCATGGCATTCGGGGTGGAGTGTATGTGTGTGTGTGTGTTTGGGGGGCGGGGGGTCAAAGGACAACTTGAGGAACTGGGTCTCTCCTTCATTTTGTGGGCCCTGGGAGTCAAAATTGGGTCTTCAAGCTTGGTGGCAGGCCCCTTTGTTGCCTGAGCAGTCTCATTGGCCCTGGCCCCGCCCTTCTGTATGATGCTAAGTAGCTGTTACCCACCGGTCAGCCACCTGGTGCTACCTGAAATATTGAATAGTTTAGAAGATGAAAAGTTCCCTTCATCTTTTAATGTAAAGTGACATTTAACAACAACAACAACAAATGGCTTTTGAAAACAAATTTGAAGTATAGAGAGAATATTTTTAACAGGGGCCTGAAAATGTTCAGTCTATGTTTCTGTTAAAAAGAAAAGCTTACTATCTATAAAAACCCTTAGACCTGTACACTTTCAAACCTCAGAGGAGGGCCTGGAGAGATGGCTCAATAGTTAAGAGCATTTGCTCCTCTTCCATAGGACCCCAGTTCAGTTCTCAGCATCCATGTGATGGTTCAGAACCAGCTCCAACTACAGTCCTAAGGGATCTGACACTCTCTCTGATCTCCAATGGCACTGAACACACATGTACACACACACACACAAGCAAAACACTCAGACACATAAAAATAGAGTGTTAAAAAATAGAGGAGTACAGGGCAGTGGTGGCACATGCCTTTAATCCCAGCACTTGGGAGGCAGCGGCAGGCAGTTTCTGAGTTCGAGGACAGCCTGGTCTACAGAGTGAGTTCCAGAACAGTCAGGGCTATTCAGAGAAACCCTGTCTCGAAAAACCAAAAAAACAAAAAACCAACAACAAAAAAACAACAAGAAAAAAATAGGGGAGTTAGAGAAGGGACTGAAGGAGTTAAAGGAGTTTGCAACCCCATTGGAAGAACAACAATAACAACCAACAAGACCCCCTAGAACTCCCAGGGACTAAGCCATCAACAAAGAAGTACACATGGCTCCAGCTGCATATGTAGCAGGGGATGGCCTTGTCATGTACCAGTGTAAGGAGAGGTCCTTGGTCCTATGAAGGCTTGGTAGATGCTCCAGTATAGAGAAATTGAGGGTGGGGAGGTGGGAGTGGGTGGGTGGGTGGAGGAACACCCTCATAGAAAGAGGGGGAGAGAGGATGTGATAGGGTATTTCTGGGAGGGAGGGAAACCGGGAAAGGGGATAACATTTGAAATGTTTTGATTTTGGTGTTTTTTTGTTTTGTTTTGTTTGGGGTTTTTTGGGTTTGTTTTGTTTTGTTTTGTTTGTTTTTTTGTGACAGGGTTTCTCTGTGTACCCCTGGCTGTCCTGGAACTCACTCTGTAGACCAGGCTGGCCGCAAACTCAGAAATCCGCCTGCCTCTGCCTCCCAAGTGCTGGGATTAAAGGAGTACACCACCAATGCCCAACTTTTGAAATGTAAATAAAGAAAATATTCAATAAAAAAAAGTACTCAAGAAGAGATGTTTGTCTTCCAAAGTAAAAGACAAAGCTGTCTGAACCCTTTGTTAAAAAAAAAAATGCAACTAGCCAGGCACATGCCTTTATGAGTACAGCTACAGTGTACTCATATACATAAAATAATAAATAAATCTTCAGGCTGGTGAGATGGCTCAGCAGGTAAGAGCACTGACTGCTCTTCCGAAGGTCCTGAGTTCGGATCCCAGCAACCACATGGTGGCTCACAACCACCTGTAATGAGATCTGACGCCCTCTTCTGGGCTCACGGCCATCTGTACAGCTACAGTGTACTCATATACACAAAATAAATAAAATACATCTTAAAAAATAAATAATAAATAAATCTTAAAAAACAAAACAAAACAAAACAAAACAAAAAACAAGCCAGGGGTAGCCTGTCACCATCCAGCCCCAGGGAAGTAGAGGCAGGAGAAGTGCTACAAGTTTGAGAAGGGGTACATTATGGGAAACAAGCTAGCCTGGGCGGGCTTGTCTAAGAAAAGAGAAAGGAGTGAGGAAGGGTCAGGAGGTGGAGGGGAGAGCAGTAAGAGGGAGGGGGAGGGGTTAAGAGAGGGAAAGAAACAATAATGGTAATTAGCAAATGAGGGGCAGAATGGTATGCTAATTGGCAAAGCCTTTGAAGCTTTAAATGGGTGTGTTCCCTCAGTGAAGTTAGGGGACCTGCACACCCTGTGATCTCTAACATTGGATTCCGGCAGCAACCTGATAGGCATTGTAAGAGCCTGGGGAGACGCGAAGGGGTGGTAAGGAAAGGGCTGCTCCTGCCTTCTCATTCATCACAGAGGAGGGCTAGGAAATCAAAAGGCCACAGCAAGTCCGGTGGAGAAAGTGTGCCCCATGGTATGCTGGGTAAACCTCTAGCACTGGGCTCCCAAATGCTGGTGTCCTAAGATGGTGTCCTGTTAGACATGGCAGCAGAACACCATGCAGAGAGCAAACAGGCACGGTGGGGCTGCCTGAGAGGGACCCTGAGGGAAGGTGGTCTGGGGCTCAGGTGGACGGCCTGCTGGGCCTTCTGTAATGGAGCTGCAGGCATGCTTGGACAACTACTGCCTGGAGAGGCAAGTCTACGCCATGATGGGACAGTGCAGGCCTTTCTTGACATCAGCCCTATTTTTCCTGTTGTTGTCCTTGGACAACCCCAGCTTTACATCTTGTGTTCCGGAGTATAGAAATGCTTCCGGGTGGTGTCACGGTCTTCTTGTGCTTCTGTGCTCAGCTGGAGCCTTCTCTTCCACTTTGGATGCCCTGTCTGTAGCCATCTCTGGTCCAGTCTTCAGAAGTGACTGTGACATCATCACTGATAACTCCTCTGGGTTCCTTGGCACCCTTGATATGCCAACTTCTGAGGAGAGCCTCTCTACTAGAACTCCTTCTAGATCTGTACCCCAACCCCCCAAAGCCCCTGAGCTACTCAAGTATAAGGGGTTTTTGTTGTTGTTGTTGTTTTGTCTTGTTTTTTACTTTCTGAGTCCTTCACATATTGGCTACTGCTTGAGGCCTTGCACAAATAACCTGTCTTATGGTTTTACAGACACCATGACCAAGGCAACTCTTTTTGTTTCTTTCATCTTTTTTTTAATTAGATTTTTTTTATTTACATTTCAAATGTTATCCCCTTTCCTGGTTTCCCCTCCAAAACCCTCCTATCCCATCCTCCCTCTCCCTGCTCACTAACCCACCCACTCCTACTTCCCTGTCCTGGCATTCCCCTACACTGGGGCATCGAGCCTTCATAGGACCAAGGGCCTCTCCTTCCATTGATGTCCAACAAGGCCATCCTCTGCTACATATGCAGCTGGAGCCATGGTTCCCTTCATGTGTACTCTTTGGTTGGTGGTTTAGTCCCTGGAAGCTCTGGGGGTACTGCTTGGTTCATATTGTTGTTTCTCCTATGGTGTTGCAAACCCCTTCAGCTCCCAAGGCAGCTCTTACAAGGACAACATATAATTGAGGCTGGCTTACAGGTTCAGAGGTTCAGTCCATTATTATCAAGGTGGAAGCATGGCAGAGTCCAGGCAGACATGGCAGGCATAGTTGAGATTTCTACATCTTCACCTGAAGGCTGCTAGTAGAATACTGACTTCCAGGCAGCTAGGATGAGGGTCTTAAAGCCCACACCCACAGTGACAC
>NW_022196897.1:60455255-60490961 GCF_008632895.1 Mastomys coucha
AACAAGGTCTCCAAATGGCTCCAACACCTCGTGGGTAAACCACTTCATTGCCTGCTGTTATACTGATCCCTGTTATCAAGGCCAGTCTTGGTCCTGGCAGAGGCAGGACCTACACTGAGTTCTCCTGTAAGAGGCTTTAAAGGGAGCAGAGAGCAGGTAAGGCAGCTAGTGTTCACTCCTAAGGGAAGGTATGTTCCCCAAGCAGACCTTCAGGGAGATCTATACATCAGACTTGACCAGGGCTGAGGGCAGGGGGAGGGAAGAAACACGGTGTGCCTGTCTTGTTCTGTGTCAGCTCCACTCCAGTAGCTAATCCTCTAGAAGGATTCTGGCTAGACACTTCCCTACAGAGGTCATGGCTTCCCTGATTCACACATTTTAGCTGTAAAAATGTCAGGTCTAAACTGGAAAAAGTGAATTCTATGTGTGCTCTGGGCCAGCCAATGGGCTACTTTACCAGTAGACGGTAAAGAACTAGAGATACAGCCCTAAATGGAATGCATATGGTGTATCCCCTCCTCCCAAGGATCAGGGATTGTAGGTGTGTGTGGAAAAGAGTGTAGGGGCCAGAGGTGGCAAATGTCTACAGGGAAACTGGCTACTGGACACAGCAGGGCAGCAGACATATGAACTCACAGTGGTTAATGACAACATGCACAAGAGCTGTGCAAACCCAAGGCAGACAAATCCCAACATGGAGACAGACGGGAGTTGGGCGTGAGGTCTCATCCCAGCTGAAGATCTGTTGTCAACTGTCAGCTGCTGAAAAAGCAAGAATCAGTTTTCTCTAGGAGTGTGGTCTCAGGTAAGTGGAGAAGGCTACACTTCCAAGAATATGTCTACAACACAAATTGGACTTGTTGACAAAGGAGGAGGAGGGGGAGGAGGAAGAGGAAGAAAAGGAGAAGAGGAAGAAAAGGAGAAGATGAAGACACAAAGCTAATTGAGAAGGAAGGAGGTGGGGGAGGGGTGACTACAGTCAAGACAGATATGAAATCCTCGAATATGTGTGTGTGTGTGTGTGTGTATAATTTTATTGTTAAAGTTTCTCCTTTTTTCCATAAAATAATAATTATAATAAAATGGTAAGGTTTAAAACGAGTCACACTTGTTATTGACAATCTTAAGTTGCCCTCTGGAAAAATTATTTTAGATATTTTTACACGAAACCCCACAGTCTAGGAATCACTGACAAGAACCTTGGCCACTCAAGTACAGAACAGGCAGGGCAGGCTGCTGAGCCACAGTAACGAGTCATTCTTCAAGGCTTGGGCAGGAGTCTGTGGCAGGCAGGATTTCTCTGGCACTGTGTTCTAGCATAAAGCTTCCCTTCCTTGACACTCTTATGATACCACAGGAACTGACCAGAAGAGCCCAATGTGCACTTGGGAACCAGCGCCAATGGGATTGATAGCCATCGACATTGTGAGAAGAGCCATTAGATAAACAAGGAGAGCAACTAGGAAATCACCCTAGTAATAAACTTGATTTCTGCCCAGTAAGTTTTCAAAATTTAGTTAACAAAGATTAGTGGCCATGGACGCGCTAGTAAACGGAGGGTTATCCAGCACTGCTTTTTCTTCTTCTATTTTAAAGCAGGGGTGTCTAACCTGAAGCCTCGTAAGCCACATGTGTCCTGGGACAGTGAGGAACAGTTTTGTGGATAATAATGTCACTGTGTCAGTGTCGAGGTACACCCCTGATCTTAAGCTATTTGGAGAGAGCTCTTCCTTTAAGCAAGTTTTGTGTGAGTTTAATCTTTGTGGTCCTGTTTTAACTTACTGGATGTAGTACCTACATCCTAGCACAAGAGGGCACTGCTGCCTAGTTTATTTAAATAGGATTTTTTTTTTCTGGGTGTGCCCCATTTTTAGTCTCTATTTTTTAATCTTTAAAGTTTTTATTGTAGTGGGTACATAAGACTATCTCATGGAAGTATATATGTACTTTGGACGTATTCTCCCAACCCCAGGCATCTTCTCTTTCCTCTCTGCTCCTCCACTGACTTTGTTCCCTACCACAGTTAGCTTCTACTTTCAAGCCCTCTGAACACATATGCTTCAAATATTTAAATAAAATCTTGGACCCCCAAAGTGAGAGAAAACGTGGATTTTTGCCTTTCTAAGACCAATTTTATTCCTCTAGTACAGCTATCTCCAGTTCACTCACTTTCCTTCCATTAACATTTAACTTCGTTCCAGTCTGCACCATTTAAAGTACTACTGTGTAGTGAAGTGTATACTGTTTGGCCACCTTGCCAAAATATAGCTCACCAATATCTTACTATACTCAATGATATTTCTGTGCATGGTGTGTTGTTTTCCAAAGTAAATTTCTCCGAAGTTACATGGTTAGAAGAAAAGTTTTTATTTATTTTCTAAGCAGATACCACTAGGCTAGGATGGAGAGGTTTTTGGATTTTTTTGGTTTTTTTGTTTTCAGCCTTGGAGTTCACAATAAAGCAAGCTGTGTCATCCAGACACCGCATGAGTACAGAGGGGTGGATCAGAGCCACTCTAACCATTTGACTTTTCTTGAGAGTCAAAGTTTTGCTGAGATGTTGGTGGAGTCTAAGCCTCAAATGTAGCACAGCTCAGAAAGAATAAATAATGAAGGACGCAAATTCAAGCGAACCTTGACTCCGGCTCACCTGAGTAGACCCTTGGAGGAATTTGCAAGTGATTATGAGATTTTAAAAGATTTCTTGCTTTACTAAAGGAAGTTTTTTCATAGCAAACTCCCTAGTAGTGTATATTCAAACAAGGCAAAACCTGGGGGTGGGGGATGCGGCTTGGTGGCAGAGCATTTGTCCAACATGCTTGCATGAGAGTTTGAAATCTAGCATCATAAAAATATAAAATTACAGAATTACTAAAGTTGAATTTATACACTATTTTCATAGGTACCATTTCTAGCAAATGAAGTGTGTACTGTTATCTTCAATTGCCTCATATAAAGAAACAGCAATGTATTTAGTTCATTTAAAGTGGGAGGCCTTCTCACTAAGGGGAGCAGAGAGCTCTGTAGTCTTACACACCTGAAAAGGAAATCTGAATAGCCTTAACGTGAAAGACCATTTTCCCGATTCACGACTGAATTCAACCTAGAAGAAGAAGAGGAGGAGGAGGAGGAGGAAGAGGAAGAGGGAGAAGAAGTAGTTGAAGTTGGGTTTGTTTGTTTGTTTTGGTCTTCTTCTAATCATTAATGTAATTCTTCACAGGTCTGAGCTATGTTCTCAGTGACCAGACTCAGACTCTCTAGTATCCGGATGCTGGTGTTTGCATGTCACCTCCTACCTCATGTCACCTCCTACCTCAGAGGGCTCCTTCCTGGAGGACTGGGGCCTCACTTGAATGCTGTGTCAGTGTGGAGCACCACCCTGGGCTACCATTCAGAAGAAGTCACAGCTCCTTATTGGAACACAGTCCAAGAATGGTGTCATGTGAGAATTCTGAGTACTTGTGAGAAAACTCCAAGAAGAGACAAGAGTCTGGTGACCTTAGTGTCTTCAAAGCACGGGGCTGTTCTTGGGATGTTTTCATGCTCCTCCCAGGTGTCCTGGATTAGAGTGAGTTTACTTCAGGTTATTCATTACCACCAGCTGTGGTTATTTTTTAGTGTGCCTCTGTAGAAAAACATGTTTTGCCACATGCAGCTTACCCACTACAAGTGGCTTGCACACCATATGTAGCTTGTCTTTATCATTGTACACTTTAGTCATGTGACTCCTCTTAACCCTCAGAGTGTAAATTGACTGATGCTCTATGATCGGTTATTGCATGAGACTTTAGTCTGCCTCATGATTTATCAGCTCCATTCTCCCAGGTCCCACTGCCTCTAGAGCTGTAAACAGTTGGTGACTTATAAATGAGGATGAAGCAGATGGAATTTTCCATGATTAAAGGTTGTAATATTTTGCTTGACTCTGTAGCTTGATTGGAAACTCTTTTAAAACAAACAAATGAACAAAAAAAACTTTTTTTTTTTTTTTTTTTTTTTTTTTTTTTTTTGGTTTTTTCGAGACAGGGTTTCTCTGTGTAGTCCTGGCTGTCCTGGAACTCACTCTGTAGACTAGGCTGGCCTCGAACACAGAAATCCACCTGCCTCTGCCACCCAAGTGCTGGGATTAAAGCCGTGCACCACAACCACCCGGCCTCCTATTTTTTATTTTATGTGCATGAGTGTTTTATCTGGATATATGCCTGTGTAACATGTGCATTCATGATACCTAGAGAGGCCATAAGAGGACACCAAAGCCCCTGGACTTACCAGATGGTTGTGAGCCCCTAGATGGATGCTGGGAATCAAACCTAACCCAGGTCCTCTGCAAGAGCAACCAGTGCTAAACCACTGAGCCATGTCTCTAGACCCTGTACTGGCTGGTTTTGTGTGTCAACTTTATACAAGCTGGATTTATCACAGAGAAAGGAGCCTCCCTTGAGGAAATGCCTCCATGAGATCCAGTTGTAAGGCATTTTCTCAATTAGTGATCAACGGGGGAGGGCCCATTATGGGTGGTGTCATTCCTGGACTGGTAGTCCTGGATTCTATAAGAGAGCAGGCTGAGCAAGCCAGGGGAAGCAATCCAGGAAGCAGCATCCCTCCATGACCTCTGTATCAGTTCCTGCCTCCAGGTTCCTGCCCTGTGTGAGTTCCTGTCCTGACTTCCTTTGGTGATTAACAGCAATGTGGAAGTGCAAGCTAAACAAACCCTTTCCTCCCCAACTTGCTTCTTGGTCATGATGTTTGTGCAGGAATAGAAACCCTGACTAAGACAGACCCTATTAGCTTCTTTGTTCTAACTGGGGATAATGATGGTGACCAGAGGATACTCACAACGTGCCTGGCACACAGTTGATACTGTTGGTGTCTATGAAAGAAAAAATTGCTCTTAATGAGGTAAGGTAAAAATATGCTTAGAGTCTTTAAAAGCCAAACTAAAGCTTTAAGCCAGGCATGGTGCCTAATACCTGCAGTCTCAGCACACAGGGAAATTGTGTCTAAGAAAGAAAGGGAAAGTGTAGTGGAGGGAGGCCAACAGGGGGATGAAAATATTCTGAAGTCACATAGTGGTGATGTTTGTATAGATTGTTAACACATAAAACCCACTGAATTGTGGACTCGAAGAAGTAAATTTTATGGCATGTGAATTATATCTCAATAAAAAATGTAATGGAGAAAAATTTAATTCCATACATACA
This sequence comes from Mastomys coucha, assembly GCF_008632895.1. Classification (NCBI taxonomy): domain Eukaryota; kingdom Metazoa; phylum Chordata; class Mammalia; order Rodentia; family Muridae; genus Mastomys; species Mastomys coucha. The sequence goes on from NW_022196897.1 coordinate 60,460,457, forward strand.
CACACACACACACACATACATAATAGACATTTAACCCTGTCCTGGGTTTGGTGTGGGGCACTGGCAGATCTTGTTTAGGGGGTACCTGCAGAGTATCAGCCCCTTTCTCCTCTAATTGCTACAGAAGACGTTGCGATCCACATCTAGGACTTACAGACCCAGAACCTTTAGGCCATAACTTGCCCAGAGTCCCACAGGGAGTGTGGATGCACAGGTAACAGGAAACAGCTGGCCAGTTCCAACAAAACACCTTGGATCAAGTTGAGAACAAAGGCCGTAAAGTAATTAACCAAACCTATATCACCGGACATCCCAGGGTGCAGGTGTGTGGTAAGGAAAGTTAGGGCCAGGAGCAGGGAAGGTTTGCTGGGCATGGGCCTTTGAGAAAAGGCTCGGTGGATGGGTGAGGTTTCACGTTCAGAGATGGGTGAGAAGGGATCAGGGAAGCGCTTTTCCTCGAAGGATATGTACCCGGGTGCTTTTTAACAAACTGAGGTACATGTGAATCTTATATTCACACCAGAATTCGCACCAACAGAGCTGAAGTCACTGGTGTCTGTTTCAACCAAGTAACTGAAGGTGAGGTGTCTCCCAAACAAGGAGAGTGGAGCAAGAAGCTCCTCTTAGGCTGCTTGGCAGTCTGTTCACTTACCTGCTTCAGTTTATTTCATAAGCTATTTGGGAGGGTCGAGATCGGCGACCCAAGAAAGCGCTATCCAGTAGTACGTGTGACCTAGCAAAGGACTGTGGACAGAGCAGAAACGGGTATGGAGACTCAGCTGAACAGCACTTGGGAGGCAGAGGCAGGAGGATTTCTATGAATCTGAGCCCAGCACAGGTTATATAGGGAGTTCTGGGTAAACCTGGTCTAAAGAATGAGACCCTCAGTCTAACAAACAAACAAACAAACAAAACCACTGTGTTACAGTGGAGTTGATTTTCTTTCCAAAAGTTTTGTTTTTCTCTGGCCAAACAGATACACTCTCTTTTAGGGCTGGAGAGATGGCTCAGCAGTTAGGAGCACCGACTGCTCTTCTGAAGATCATGAGTTCAAATCCCAGCAACCATATGGTGGCTCACAACCATCCGTAATGAGATCTGATGCCCTCTGCTGGGGTGTCTGAAGACAGCTACAGTGTACTTACATATAATAAATAAATCTTTTTTAAAAAAAGAAAGAAAGAAACGCTCTTTTAAAAAAAAGTCTATAGATTTCCATAGCAGAGCTTCTATTGGCTGATAGGAAGACAAGCAAGATTTAGGGAAGGGATGGGGGAAGGGTCTGGGGTAGGAACCTAGGTATTTAAAAGTGAATTTAAAATTAATCTGCTATATTGAAAACATCCTGCAGGGCGGTGGTGGCGCATGTCTTTAATCCCAGCACTTGGGAGGCAGAGGCAGGCGGATTTCTGAGTTCAAGGCCAGCCTGGTCTACAGAGTGAGTTCCAGGACAGCCAGGGCTACACAGAGAAACCCTGTGTCAAATAAATAAATAAATAAATAAATAAATAAATAAATAAAACAAAACAAAAAAACAAAAACAAAAAAAGAAAATATCCCTGCTATATTGCTCCGGATCACCTTCTTCCTTCCTTCCTTTCTTTCCTTCTTTCTTTCTTTCTTTCTCTCTCTCTTTCTCTCTCTCTCTTTCTTTCTTTCTCTCTTTCTTTCCTTCTTTCTGTCTTAGTCAGGGTTTCTATTCCTGCACAAACATTATAACCAAGAAGCAAGTTGGGGAGGAAAGGGTTTATTCAGCTTACACTTCCACATTGCTGTTGATCACCAAAGGAAGTCAGGACTGGAACTCAAGCAGGTCAGGAAACAGGAGCTGATGCAGAGGCCATGGAGGGATGTTCCTTGCTAGCTTGCTTCCCCTGGCTTGCTCAGCCTGCTCTCTTACAGAACCCAAGCCTTTGAGCCCAGAGACGGCACCACCCACAAGAGGCCCTACCCCCCCCCCCCTTGATCACTAATTGAGAAAATGCCCCATGGGGGGATCTCATGGAGGCACTTCCCCAACTGAAGCTCCCTTCTCAACTCCAGCCTGTGTCAAGTTGGCACACAAAACCAGCCAGTACCTACCTACCTTTCTTTCTTTCTTTCTCTCTCTCTTTCTCTCTCTCTCTCTCTCTCTCTCTCTCTCTCTCTCTCTCTCTCTCTCTCTCTCTCTCTCTCTCTCTCTCTCTCTCTCTCTCTCTCTTCCTCTGTTTCTTTTGTTTTTTGTTTGGTTGGTTTGGTTTAAGACAAGGATTCTCTGTGTAGCCCTGACTGGTCTGGAATTCCCCATGTAGTCCAGGCTAGCTTCTGCCACCCAAGTGCTGAGATTAGTGTTTGCCATCACCACCACCCCCCCCCCAGGCTCCTTTCCTTCCTTCCTTCTTTCTTTCTTTTTATTAGATATTTCCTTTATTTATATTTCAAATTTTACCCCCTTTCCTCATTTCCCCTCCAAAAACCCCCTTATCCCATCCTCCCCTTCCCCCTGCTCACTAACCCACTCACTCCCGCTTCCCTGCCCTGGCATTCCCCTACACTGGGGCATCGAGCCTTCACAGAACCAAGGGCTTCTCCTTTCATTGATGTTCCATGAGGCCATCCTCAGGCTCATTTCTTGAGTAAAGTGGATTTAAAATTTAATCTATATTGAAATATATAGATGGAGACCAAAGAATCCATCTCATCCAAGAAAGTTCAACACTGTACTGGTGCCTATTTTGACCCACCCCACACCTAAGGGCCCTTGTCAAGAAGAAAAAAGTACAGTTTGTAATTTCAAAAGAGAAGAAGCCTCTTTGTGTTGCAAAATAATGTACATTGTATCGTCTTTACTACATCTAAGTGTTGAGTGGCCTTGGTGCAGTCTTGTAGTTGGACACCATACTAACTTATGCCTCTTTCCTGGAAACTAAGGTTCCCTGACTACTTAAGGTCTCTTGGGTTAGTGGCATCACACAATTTTTATTATCTCAAATCTTGTATTTTCCACTCAGGATAATGCTTTTGAGGCTCGTCCTTGTTGGAGCAAGTGTCAGAATTTCATTTAAGGTTGGGCAACCTAAGGCAAGTGAAGTCAGTTACACTGTTCTCTTAAAGGTGATTTAAGCAAATGGACTGAGTGCACAGTAACACAGCAGCCCTAAGTCTAAGTAACTTCACTGTGTTATTAACTCTGGCTGTGAGGTCCAGCAAAAGTTCCAGTCTTTAAAAATGTAAGGGATAGTTTCATAGCCTTGCCCCACCACAGTAAACAGCATTGCTGTGGACAGTAACATCTGTTCAACTTCCTGGTTTTTTTTTTTTTTAGACATTTTGATTTATACTTAAAAGTGAAATTGTAGGGTCATGTGGTAATTCTGTGTAACTTTTGGGGAAACTACCAAATTGTTTTGCACAGCAGAAGAACCACTTTATAAACCCTCAGGCATTCATTACCCACGAGTTCACATTTCTCCACCTCCTGGTCAGCAACTGCAGAAGATTGTGGGGGAAGTCCTGAACTTTGAGGTAGAAGGAGGGTTAATACCTCTGAGGGATGGAGGGATGCTCCATGGGTAGAGCACTTACTGTTCAAACATGAGGAACTGACTTCTAGCCCCGAACTCAGAAAAATGAGTGACCCGTGCTTGTAATGCCAGCACTGAAGGGCAAGGCAGGACCTGGCAAGGTCTTGTCTGATGTCCAAGGTCAGGATGACAGCCCAGTGGACACACTTGCTTAGAAAGAATGGAGCTTAAGCAACATAGCTCAAACAAGGTGTCCTGAAGTGGGAATTTCTGGTTTTGTTGGAGACTCAGTTGTGTCATGTGATATTTTTCTGGAAACTGTCTTATGGGAGGATGTTTTGCTGAGAACTGGCACGTGGTGTTTCTCTGGAAGCTGCCTGCTGAGAGGGCATGTGAAGTGTGGCTGGAGTGGCTGCTTGAGGGAACACGTGATGTTTGGAAAGAGTAAAAGTGTAACCCAACAGACAGTGGACAATGTTCTGGCATTGGTTCGCTTTGCCTTGCTGATCTTCACTCTGGCATTGGTTCACCTTGCTTTCATTACTGATCTCGCCTGTCCTGACTCATCAAAGAACTTCTGGTGGTGTTCCAGCTGCGACTTGCCACTTCAGCGGACTCATGCTGATGGGCAGAGCCTCGAGGTTTCTTCTAGATCTAGATGCTGGTGCTAATTCATGTTGGGGGTTTTGCTAATGGACTGGACTGCTAACAAAGAAGATCGGAATCATCCCAAAGAACTACTTCTAAACAGGTCCACACCCCCCTTGTCCTATTAGCTATCTTCCTCCCCTACCTTTGAAGTTGAAGCATCTAAGAACCCTTATTAAAGTATATTTTTGAAAAAATATAAGCCTGCAGCATCCCCCACAGTCCTCTGTGTGGTGGTGCTATTTGGGAGGAATTATAGAATTTAGAGGGGTTGAATCTCAGTAGAAAAAGTGGCTCACTGTGGGTGGGTCTTAAAATTGTAAAGTCTGGCCACTTCCTGTTGATCACCCTCTGCTTTCTGAGCTCTGTATAACTCCCCTGCCGTGCATCAGTACCTTCAAACCATGAGCCAAAACAAGCCCTTTCTCCTCTCCTAAAGCTGCAAAGACAGTGGCTAATAACACGCGTGGGCTGACTGCCTTGCTCCCTTTCCGCTCTGACTCCATTTGCTCTCCCAGCCTTTAGATGTCATGCGTTTACCGGGAGTCTTTCCCCGTGCAGCCAGTCCTGTCTGGAAACACTCTCGCTTGGCACATTCAGAGGTGTGTTCTACTAACCTCCATGTATCTCTCTGACAAGTCAAGTTGAAAGACGACTAGCCATCACATCAGCTTAGCTTTTCAATGTTACTGTTTTTTTTTTAATTTTGGTTTTTTTTTAAGATTTATTTATTTATTTTATGTGTATGAGTACGCTGTAGCTGTACAGGTGGCCGTGAGCCATCATGTGGCTGCTGGGAATTGAACTCAGGACTGCCACTCGCGCCAGGCTACTTGCTCCAGCCCGCTCAATCCGGCCTGCTCTGGCCCCACTCGCTCCGGCCTGCTGGCTCCGGCTAAATACACTGTAGCTGTCTTCAGACGCACCAGAAGAGGGCGTCAGATCTCATTACGGGTGGTTGTGAGCAACCATGTGGTTGCTGGGATCTGAACTCAGGACCTTCGGAAGAGCAGTCAGTGCTCTTACCCGCTGAGCCATCTCTCCAGCCCTTTAATTTTGTTTTTGAGGCCAGAGTAGGTTTAATTTATAGAAAAGTTGCACAGGGTACAGAGAGCTCACAAATGCCCTTCACCCAGTTTCCCTTCATCTTGGCATGGCTGTAGTGTGTTTATGAAAGGGAAATGATTAAGACTGACCCAGTACTGACTATGAGCAAATGTTAGACTTGGTACCGTGTCTGGACAGCTTTCCTAGGCTCAGCACAAAATGAGGGACTCCCTTTTCTTAGTGGAGCTTCCGCTTCTCTGCCTGATCTGGGGAGACTGGCCCCTAACGTTCTATTTGAGGAATGTCACATAGTCCTTGACAAAATTACAGGTTCCATTTCCTCTCTCCAGATAAGAACCTGCTCTGCAAGCACCTCGGATTCCTGGAATGCCTCTCCGTGCAAATAAGGGATTCCCAGAACCTTAAGCGTCAGCATGAAACTGCACCTTAGGACGCCTAAACCTAAGAACCCCTTCCCACTCTCCAAGGTTCATACATAGCCCTTGATTCACCCGGAATAAAGTGTATGTGCACAAGCTGTTTCATTGAATATCATCTAAAAGAATTGTTTTACTGAATATCGGCCAAGAGAGCTACAACACTAAAGTCCTCAGAGAAGCCCCGGGCACTCACTCCCAACCGGACACAGATCCGGCAGATCACCCGATACAGCTCCACTTCATCCTTCCAGCCTGGTGTGCAGTGGCACCTGGATGCCCTGAGGGATGAAGCGGAACTAGAGAACAGCCCAGGACCCCATGATGTGCTGGCAGTTCAGCTCCTTATAATATCAGCTCCTAGCCTCACTTTGCCTGGTGTCCAGTGGGAACCATGCCCATGGTGGCCTCCACTTTAAGCTCCGTGAGGATAGAAGAGGGGTTGTAGAGATGAATGGGAGGGGATAGTGTGCTGGATCACTGAAGCTCATTCCTGCTGCTACAGTGTCTCTGTTCTCGCCAGCATGAGGAGCATCACCACCAGGATGCAGAACCTTCCTGTATCCCTATATGGTCTAGGAGGAGAGAAGGCCATGGAGAGGAAATGGAGGGAGAAAGGGAGGAAGAGGCTCTCTGGCATGCCTCTCCTCATCAAAACACACCCCACTATGAAACTTCAAGACTCCCTAAAGCTGCTTACCTCCCAAAAGCCCCATCTTCCAATACAGTTGCCCAGGAAGTTAGGGTTCAGCATCTAAAAGTGGGGGGACACAGTAACACAGACACTTCAGTCTGTAGTGCAACCCGAAGGGGTGCGTGCGTGTGTGTGTGTGTGTGTGTGTGTGTGTGTGTGTGTGTGTGTGCCTGTGTGTATGTGTGTGTGCTTGCATGTGCGTGTGTGTGTGTGTGTGTGAGAGAGAGAGAGAGAGAGAGAGAGAGAGAGAAAGAGAGAGAATCGCTGCTGCCTCAACACCCAGGTTGGGCAAATTTGTTGTGAGAACCCTCCTCACATTCCTGGAACACCCCGCCCCCTACACCGGGCCCTCTAATCCTAAGCCCTGAAAACTCAACTCCATCAGGTAGCACCTGCTTTGTGTTCTTGGTCCTCATTTCTCTGGAAGCCACCCTGCCAACCCAATAGATGCACAGATATACAGAGCTCGAAGGCTGGACCCTTTCATAAACACCACTAGGTGGGGATAGTTCCCAGAAGACCCTGCACCGATTTTATTGGTGGCCTTCTGAAAATCAGGCTTTAACTAATAGAAGAATGAGACTCTGGCTTGAGGGCAGATCGACAGAGCCATTTTTGGAGTTTAATGGAGTGCACATCGGTGCAGTACTGTAGCCAGTACTGTAGTACACGGGGCCAAGCTGCGTAGGTTGGGTTGGTGTAGGCGTAGGGTGGAGAACATGGGGAATCATGACTGCTTGGAAAGCAATGGACTGCATCATGATAGGGCTGAGTAGATGGCTCAGTGGGTAACATGCTGGCCTTACAAGCACCTGGCTTTGATCCCTAGAACGCCCACTTAAAAACAAAAAGTGGGGAACAGCAGCTGCACACTTGAAACCCAATTCTGGGAAGTCAGAGTCAGCCCATCTAAGAGTTAGCCAGCCGGCCAACCTAGTCAGTGTGTTACACATCAGAGAGAGAGCCTGCCTTTTAAAAGGGTGGTGGTTGAGCTCTGGAGAGATGGCTCAGCCACTAACGGCTAGACTCAACCAAAAGATCAGAATAGTTAGTGACACCTGAGGAATGACATCAGAGGTTCTCTGGCCTCTGAACACACACAGACACATGTACAGAGAACACACACACACACACACACACAGACATGGCAAAAGGGCAGGAACCCCAGAGAAGCTTGGTGGTCTGAGAGAACTCACTAGGGATCTTGACTTCCCAGTATATGAAGCATGCCTTCAGTGTATTCCCAGACTCTGTAGTGAGAGCTCAGCCTGAGGCCTTTGGTTACTCTATTAAACTTGTTAGAGTGTACACAGACACAGATTGGGTGCTTCACCCATTTTTTTAGGAAAAAGCTCTCACTTACCGATGTTTCAAGGCTGCAGTGGTCCTCGCGGCAATCCGCCTCCTGAACTTTTCACCTTGCCATAGTGAAAGTCTGTCCCCATGAGTGGTGACTTCTAATCCCCCCCCGCCACACCAACCTCCCGCAACGTCTTCTCCACCTCTACCTGTGTGTTTCTAAGTACCGTATGTAAGTGGAGGTTACCTTGTAGCCGCACGGTCATGTGACCAAATGTGGGGTTGCAGAAAAACTGGGCAACAGTAACAGGTTTCTGAATGTGCAATTACCAAAAGTTTGGTCAAAAATCAAACACAGTGTGATTCTGAGATATCCCGGGCAGTGTTTGCACGAATTGCCTTGTGGTCCAAACACACACGAACACTTTGCACTGTGCATGCTACCGTGATAAACAATACCCATGAATACCACTTGATTCACCTCTGCTCAGATTTGATACTATTAAATGTCATGAATTGTGGTGACCTTACTCTCTTACAGACACATTATGTTTAATTACTGAAAACGGAGACTTGTGATATTTACCTTCCATTTTCCCAGGCATGTAAGTATCAAATTCATCTATTTTTGGATGAGATTGTATTAAACAAAAAAAAAAAAAAAAAAAAAAAAAAAAAAAAAAAAAAAAGAAAAGAAAAGAAAAGAAAAAAGAAAAAAGAATACACCCCTCTCAAAAGCAAAAAAAAATTTTTTTTTCGAGGCAAGGTTTCTCTGTATAGCCCTGGCTGTCCTGGAACTCACTCTGTAGACCAGGCTGGCCTTGAACTTAGAAATCTGCCTGCTTCAGCCTAAGTGCTGGGACTAAAGGAGTGTACCACCACAGCCCAGTTGTTTTTTTTTATTCTTAATAGGTGATAAAATGGTATGCATGTCAGAGGAATTTTAATTAAATTTCTTTGTGATATATTTTTATACATATTTTTTATTTCTAGGTAACATTTCTCAAGCAAAAAGTGATCATGAGTGGAAAAAGCTAAAGAATTAGATCAACTGACAAAATGCTTGGTTTTGGACCTGAGTAGGAGCCCCAGAACCTATGCTGACAAAATTGTATGCAAAAAGAGGAGAAGGGAAGATCTCAGAGCTGTCTGCCTAGCCAGCTTAACCTACTTGCTAAGTTCCAGGCCAGTGAGAAACTCTATCTCAAAAAAACAAAAACAAAAACAAAAACAAAAAACCCAACAACAATAAACAAAACAAAAAGGTGGATGGACCCTGAGGCCTAAACACATACACCCAAAACCCAGTCTCAACATCCCTTTTGCTCATCATCTGTGGGTGGGAGCCTAGAGTGCTTTCTCTGGCTCTTTCCTTCTGTGCATGTTCTCATACAAATAGTGTAAATCTTTCTTTCGAGTCCTCTGGCTCTCTACCTAGGAATGGGATTGCTGGGTGGCTTGGTGACCCTGAGTGTGACTTTTTGAGAAACTGCCAATTGTTTTCCTTTTAAAGTGGGAACTGTTTGAGATGAAAGAGTCCAGCACTGGTGCAGGGGTGAGGACGGGAAGTCCCTCTGAGGAGATTGAAGCCACCTGGGCTCAGCCTGGCCTTCTGGTTGTGCAGTTTATAGCTCTCCCCGGGGCTGACAGGGATCAGATGTGTGTGTGATTCAGAGGCCTTCCCTGAGTCCAGAGCCACACCATTTCTTGGTCTGGGGTAAATTGTACTAGAGCTTAGAGTTTGCCACGGAGAAATCATTTTTCAGATTTCAGAAATGGGGATGGTGTGTGCATACGTGTCTGGTTCCAGTCACAGGACCTCGAACTCCAAACACTATTGGTCCAAGGACTGAAGGAAAGGCTGGGGGCTTTAATTGAGAAGGCAGTTAGTAAGGATATCACAGAGTGTCCAACAACACAGACCAGAACTTCTCAGATCAAGCCAGGCATGGTGGGACAGCAGGGAGCCGGTGACCCCATCAGCTGCAAGGCGGTTTAGAATCCCTTTTCTTTTTTAACTTTAAATTTTTATTTATGTATGTATGTATTTTTTATGTATGAGTGCTATGTCATATGCGTGCCTGTACACCAGCAGAGGCATCAGATCCCATTGTAGATGGTTGTGAGCCACCATGCACTGTGTGGTTGCTGGAAATGACCTTAACCATAGAGCCATCTCTCCAGCCCCCATTTTAGAATCTTAAGTTCTATCTGGGTCCAGATCTCAGTTCTTCTACTTCTAGTTGGAGCAGAGCTTAACTTTCCCCAAATTCACTTTTTTCACTTGTAAAACAGGGACATTATGGAGATTGTGTGAAACTATTTGGATAAAATAAACCCCTGTGGGCAAGATGATTCTCATGGGGTCAGAGGTACATCCTCAAGGAGGACGACGAGATTTGTTCTTCCTCTGCCTCTGCCTCCCAAGGGATTAAAGGCATTCACCACTGCCTGGCCCAAGCACCCTTTCAAGAAGGCCTGTCAAACAAAAACCACTTAAGAAACCGTTCTCCCTCTCCTGGTTTCAGAAATCTACTTTAAACCATGAGGTTTTGATACTATTTGTATGTGATTGTCCTAAAATTACCCTTTGTGCCAGAGAAATGGATTAAGCAGGTAAAAGTAGTTTTTTGCTAGACAACCCTAATGACCTAAATTCTATCCTAGAACCTGTAAAAAGCTGGAGATGGTGGCATGCAGGCATGCATCTGGAATCCCAGCACTCGGTTCATGGGATGGGAAGTGTATAGAGGATCCCCGGGAAGCTTTACAGGAGAATGTAACACAGCAGCAGAAATCACAAGAGAGATTTCCCCCCAATAAAGTAGAAGATGAGAACTAACCCCTAAAAGTTGTCTCTCAATTTCACCAATGCGAGCACACACACACACACACACACACACACACACAGAGAGAGAGAGAGAGAGAGAGACACACACACACTCATACATGCACATACACACATTAATTTTTTGTTTTTTAAGTTTAAAGTTGACTAATTTCCTTTCTACCACTTCCTTTGTGTCCATATCAAATGTTATTTATGTCTTTGGAGAATCTGGTAGACACAGCTTTTCTAGTAGGTATGAAACTGTGTGTCTTAAGTAAAGGACTCTCTGCACTTTAAAAGTAACAATTAACTGGGCTGGATAGGTGGATGGTTCAGTGGTTAAGAACACTGAGTGTTCTTCCAAAAGCCTTGACTCTCAGGTTCCACATGGAAGCTCACATCATTTGTAGTTCCAGTCCCTGGGGATCAGATGCCTTCTTTTGACCTTCATGGACACTAGGCATGTGTGTGAAGCTACATGGAGGCAAAACACTCGTACACGTATAATTATATTTTTTAAAGGAAAGAAAACAAAAACAATTAGCAATGGCAATACAACAGAAACCCTTCCGTATCCAAGCAAAACTCTCCCAGGGGCCACTTAGAAACAAACACTTATTTTGAGGACTCACTTTTATTTACTACAAAGGGTTCACTCTTTAAGGAGACTCATGGTGTTAACAGCAGAAGCAAAGGGGAGACACTTCAAGAACATAGCGGCTACCAGGCGGTGGTAGTGCACGCCTTTAATCCCAGCACTTGGGAGGCAGAGGCAGGTGGATTTCTGAGTTCGAGGCCAGCCTGGTCTACAGAGTTCCAGGACAGCCAGAGCTACACAGAGAAACCCTGTCTCGAAACAAAACAAAATAAAAAAAGAACATAGCGGTGTGAGCAGAGATCACTGTCATTAACGGGACATTTAGAACACTGCATGTCTGGTAAGTATGAAAGGATTCAAAGAGACAGAGCTCTCTCTCTTTCATCTTTCCTAGTGGTGGCTGCAGCTGGGGCAGAGTTGGCCTTAGCTCAGCTTCTGCTCATCCTTGTTGATGTAACTCAATGAGCCGACCCGCAAACACAGCCAGGGTCCCGATGAGACATACCAGCATAAAGACTCCAAGGAGGATGTGGTCCATCACCATTGCAACATACTTCCATTCCTCAGCCGCCTGTGGAAAGCAGAGGGCATTAGACAGGAATCCCCTGAGATGGGACACAGGCTCATAGCATCCCCTACTGGCCTGGCCTTCAATCCCCAAACCTGAAGCCCTGAGGCCAATATCATAATCTCTAATTTTTGCATAATTAATTTAAACCAAAATGAGTACCAGGGGTAGTCAATACAGCACATATGAAGTCAGTATTTGGAGCTTGAAGCCAACTCATTGGTCAACCCCCCTGTCACACTTATACATTAGATCATTTAGACCCAGAGGTGTGTTAGCCTGTAGATGGTGGTGCATGCCTTTGATCCTAGCACACAGAAGTCAGAGGCAGGCAGATATCTGAGTTTGAGACCAGCCTAGTCTAGAGAGTGAATTCCAGGACAGCCTGGGCTACCCAGAGAAACCCTGTCATGAATGGAGATAATTAGATAGATGGATGGATGGATGGATACATACATACATACATACATACATACATACATACATTGATAGACACACAGACCCGGAGGTGTGGACTTGGAGCCACAAAGCTTACATTGTTGGACTCCTGGTCTGACTTCATGGTTTCTGCAATGTACTTCACACCTTCGATGGCGCTTTTCACCTCAGGGTGCTTGATCAGCGGAGAGTGAAAGCCCATAGGTGGAGGCCCTGGCTTCCCTGAGATGTCAGAGATATCTATGTCTTCTGTAAAAATCCTTTTCTCTTGTTTATCTCTGGATGGTCTTTTCATTGTGGAGAAAAACATGATGTTTGGGATAGTGTCGATAAAAACCTAACAGGAAAAAAAAAGAAATCCCCGGTATGAGACTTTTGTCAGTATTTACAGAATCACTGACTTTGGGTAAGCAATGTGATCTTGGGCAAATCATCCAGCATTTCTAGACCTCACCATCCTTGTCTTTAAAGCAAAAGGACTGTATTAAAGGTCAAAGACTATATACACTATCTCTCCGCAGCAGTCTACAGCTTTGGTTCTGTAATGTAAGCAGTTAGCCACTGGAGGGAGCCTGTGTGCAGATGCCAACGCTGGATCACGCTTCAGACTCCTTCGCTTAAAGTCCCTCAGGATTGAAGACCGACTGCTCCTGCAGCCTGGAGTCTGTAAACGCTTAGCCTCACAAAATAACTCTACTATGTTTCTTCTGTTGTTGTTCCTGATGTTAAGTATACAGAGGTCTTGCCCAGAGTCATCTAACAGGGACCCTTAGTCTCCTCCAGAAATTCTACATGGGAAGCCAGTATTACTAATACCAACACAGTTTAGTACCTCTATGACATTTATCAAAATGGGCATATTTGGGTGGGAGATATGGCTCAGTAGGACAGTGCTTGTCAAGAATGTTCATGGCCCTCAGTTCAATCCCCAGCATGAATACAAAATTAATTAAAATAAAAACATATTTGAAGTATTAACACAGCTTCGGTTCAATAATATAAATATTTGTGAGCACGCTCGTTATATCGGGGCCCTCTCCCCTCTCTCTCCTCCTTGTTCTGTTCTCCATGATGATTTTCACCAGTGAAAATAAGCATGTGTATTCAGAAATTGGAAAACACACCAGTAATAAGCTTAAGAATGTCCAAGCATAAGACAGGGATCTATCAATCTCTAATCAGATCCCATAAACTTGAATTGGGAGTGGGATTAACTCGTTTTACTTTTCTTCCGTTTCCGGGAAGACTACATGAGCTGAGCCCACGAAGAAGTAGTTCCTTTCCCGGGTTCCCCAAAGCCTAGGAAGGACTAAGTACTAAGTACTCAGGTGTTAGCCAGGACTGAGTTGGGTTCACTGAAGAGAGACTTGGGAGTCTCGGCACTTACCCTCCGCACCCACTCGGGCATGATGTGGGTGCTGGGCGAACGGTGGTGTGTGTTGATGACAATGACAGTGATGATGATGGACGCAATGACAAATACCATGGTGAACAACATGTACTTCCCGATCAGGGGTACAGCGCTGGAGGTGGAAGGGATCAGCTCCACAATGACCAGAAGGAACACGGTCAGGGACAGTAAGACAGAGATGCTCAGCGTCATCTTCTCCCCTAGGAAGACAAAAGAAAGAAATGTAACAACCTACCTGCTCCTGAAACTCCAGGAGGTCAGAATTTGGATACAGGACCATTAAGGAGATAATTAAGGCAGAACAAGAGTATTGTATACTGGTGTCACAGTAAGGGTGTGTTGGATGCAGACATACTCGGGGAAGACTGTGTGAGGACATGGAGAAGTGTCTTCTGCAAACCGAGGAGAGTGGTCTCCGAATAGATGGACCCTGTTGACTCCCTGTTCTCAATTTGAGCTTTCAGGGCTATAAAGAAGCAGACTGCTGTTGCTTAAAGCATCCACCTGTGCCATTCCATCAAGCTGTCCCTGCACACTCAGCCACCAAAATCCAAGGCGAAGGAATGTGACCAGCTTGTTCTCAAAGTATAATTCTGGTGATCCTTCCTGTAAGACCGCAGGGCCCTGACAGCATCAGGTGGCCAGGGTTTCCATTACAACTGCCAGGCATCGAACGGCAACTTTGTTTCATGCCCTAGACTCTTTTTGCCGTTTGTTGTTGGGATTCAGGAAAACAAGAGGGATTCTAGGTTGGCAAGCTAGAGCGAGGGTGGAAGTTTGAATAAACCTTGCCTCTGGTCTTTTTGTTAACCCAGGAGATGGCCAAGAGACCAGAAATATCTTTCTCTCCATGTGAAGCTGCTAGGCCAAAACTGTAAAACAAGCAAAACAAACAAACAAACAAACAAACAAACATAAAGTCTGCCATATAGGACTCTCAACCTCCTCGCCTCCTCTCACTTTCGTCTAGAAAGTTTGTTTTCTCACTTGATTTGTTTCTCAATTTGGTTTGGTTTTCATGGTAGGGGATCCCCCAAATCTTTTGTCTTTTTCCTGCAGTCCCTGAGTCTCAGGGATCCTGGCTGGGCAGGCTGCAGGAGGGTCAGGCTGACTGGCACTGGGTCTTCTTTGTAGGGTGCTACAGAGAACCTCTGGGATCCCTAGGGAGTTCCCTTGTGTTGCCTTTTCCGGTGTTATTGTAGACCTCTTCATACCTTTCCAGGTGGTAGATGGACAAACAGCCTTTTGTATCTGCAGATTTTGCAAGAATTCAACCAAACTTTATTGAAAATGTTCAGAAAAATTAAATTGTATCTATATTGACTATATATAGATTTTCTGCCACTATCCCTCAAACAAAATTATGTGATAAGTATTTGTATAGTCTTTACAGTGTGTCAAGAAATAATGTTGCCGGGCGGTGGTGGTGCATGGTGGTGGTGCATGCCTTTAATCCCAGCACTTGGGAGGCAGAGGCAGGTGGATTTCTGAGTTCGAGGCCTGGTCTACAGAGTGAGTTCCAGGACAGCCAGGGCTATACAGAGAAACCCTGTCAAAAAAACAAACAAAAACAAAAACAAACAAAAAAGAAATAATGTTAAATATTATAGAATGTCCAGATGTTCCATGTGACTACAATGTCATTTTATATGAGGGACTTGAGCACTCTTGGATTTCAGGACCCACGGACATTCTTGAATTGGTGACTTTGTGAATGTGTGCTAATAGAGGGGATAGAATAAATAGAGACTAAAAAGGGGTATGCAGAGGAAAGATAAACAATTCTATCTCCAAAAGAAAGAGCCAGAACTATAAACATTAAATTTATCAAGTTATTTGCCATTTTCTATTTAATAATACTATGATAGCTAACATCAACTAAGCTTAGAGTGCTCATAAGAATTTAGTATTTACACTCATAAACTATTTGGTATTTATAGAGGGTAATTCGTTATGTATTGCTCTAGCAGTGTTTTCTCTTGCTTTCAGAACTTTCATTTGATTAGGAAGTTGAAAATATTTATTTGTGCTTATGTGTTCAAAACAAATATGGGGGGGACGCAGAAGAGATGGTTCAGAAGTCAAGGGCACGGGCTGCTCCATTCCATATTGCAGCTCACAAGCACTTACAACTATTGTCCCAGGGGAACTGATGCCCTATTTTGGCCTTTATTAGCACCAGGTGCACACACATAGTACACAGACATACATGTAGGCAAAAATACCCATACATATTGAGAGACAGCTCAGTGGTTAAGCTCATTTGTTGCTCTTCCAGAGGACCCAAGTCACCCAGCTGTGAGCTCCACTCAGTTTCCACAGCCACTCAGCAACTGTCTGTTTGCACCCTGTGCACAGCAATGACGACTTAGGGCCCTGCACCTCTGTGAGCACGCACTTACCCCTGGCTGCCCCTAAACCAGCAGTATGAGCTCCACAGCATGGCAGCTAGCTGTAGCCATGGCAACTGCACTCACCTGAGTCTGTGGGCAGGTAGAACACCAGGCTGGTCAAGAAGGAGAAGAGCAGGCAGGGAATGATGACGTTGACAATGAAGTAGAGGGGCAGGCGCTGCATGACGAAGTGGTAGGTGATGTCCAGGTAGGGAGTGGTGGGGCAGCAGGAGTAAAACACCCAGTGCTTCCAGCCCCGGGCCTCCTTGATCACCCACTCCCCGCTCTCCATGAAGTTACTCAGGTCGGGCTGGTCACTTTCCTGAGAATCAAAACAAGGTTTGCAGGCTCCTGCTGCATCACCCCGAGGAGGAGCAGAGACATGGTAACCATGTCCCATATGGAGTGTCACTTTGCCAAGAGGGATGTTGGGCCACCTCTGCTTTGGGGAAATAGGTTTACTTCCTATAGAACACATCATATAGTAAGTTAGGGTTATTCATTTTGGCTCTACTCTCAGATCTCTAGGAAACTTTGAAACACTGGCCCACCAAGTCGCACTCAAAGACTCATTTTATCAGACTTCTAGAGACAGCACATAACAAAGAGAATTTATTTAAGCTTTTACTTAGCTCTCCTGGGCGGTGCATTAAGAACTTTGGCACTCAACTGAAAGCCATACCACCAGATGCTTCTCTAGTTCAGAGTGGTGCCAGGAGCCTGTGATTGTCCAGAGGCTGACTCGGACACGTAGATGGCCCAAGTCCTGAAACCAGCTGCATCCCAGGAGGCCACCACCTACCGGGTTGATGGCCACCACGGAGCCGTCATAGGTCCAGGTGCCCAGCTTCATGCTGCAGTTCTGCTCATCGAAGGGAAAGTGGGTGACGATGATCTCACAGTAGCTTTTAAAGATGGCTGGTGGTGTCCAGGTAATGTGGCCGGTGTAGTCCAGGAGCACCTTGGTGAATTTGACAATGGCAAAGTCGCCGTCTGCACTGTGGTCGGGATAAGAGAGGAAAATGGCTCCAATATTGCATTGCAACCAGTGGCGGTGCTCCCCAAATTTGTCTTACACCAACACTCACTTGGGTGATGGTCAGAAACCACACATTCCTAAGCACTAGCCAAGTGTGGTGATGTGTTCCTATGATTACAGCACTCTAGAAGCAGAGGCAGGTGGATTAAGATTCCTCAGTCAGCCTGGGCTACATAGCAAAGCCCAATCTATCAATGAATCAATGAGAGAAAGCAAAATGCAGACTTCTGAATGCTAATCAAGGCCCAAGTCAGAGTCTCTGAGGATGTTTTTTTGGTTTGTTTGTTTTTTTGTTGTTGTTGTTTTTTTTTTTTTTTTAAGTCAGGGTTTCTCTGCGTAGCCCTGGCTGTCCTGGAACTCACTCTGTAGACCAGGCTGGCCTCGAACTCAGAAATCTGCCTGCCTCTGCCTCCCAAGTGCTGGGATTAAAGGCATGCGCCAACACTGCCCAGCAGAATCTCCAGGGATGAATGAGGTAATCTACAGACTTCCTTCACAGAGTAACAAGTGACGCAGGCCTGCTGCATCTCTCAGCCTTTCCTTTCCTGTCCCCAGAGACACTTGTAATGTCAGACTCCATCTGTGTGCTTTCAGAGTTGGCTGAAAGACTAGAAATTTAAAATAAACCACTCCTAGAAGCAGAATAATGTATGGGGGAGGGGCGGGACTGGTGTTCTGAGAGCTGTTTTAGAACTCAGGTGGAACAAGTCACAAACTCAGGTGCCTCTGGCCAGCAGGGGAGAGAACGGCTAAGAGAGAAGGGCACAGAGCCCCTCATGCCCTAAGTGTGGCCTTTAGCACCAGGCATCTGGGGAGGCCATGTAAGTCAGAAGATCGAACATGGCCACATAGCTGGATCCTTTTTCAGAAACCGGAAACAGATTTTTAAAAAACTTTCATTTCCTCTAGTTCTCAGGATACCATATAAAGGCGTCACACGTTCAACAAATCCTCTACCACTCATCTGCACCCCCAGCCCTTTTCTCTAGCCACGAAGGTGCTTCTCGTAGTCTGTGGAGAGGACTAGAGCTGTGGGGTTCTCACTAAAAACAAGACACTTCTCACTAAAAACAAGACGCTTCTATCAACACTTCTCTCCAGAAATGCACTACCAACAATGGGGAATTTGGCTGGCCCGGCAATCCCAGCTCTAGCTGTGTGCTAGACGCTGGGAGAGCCGCCAGGGGGCACCATTTTCATCCACAGCCCCTACCAGCCCCAGGAACATCTGCTGTAAAGCATCGGATCAGACTGCAAATCCTCTAGCTAGCTGACTGCGCATACTCCTGTTCCTGCCTTGGAAGGATGCTCTTTGAAATGAATATTCCCTGACAAATGAAGGACATATGATAATGAACGTGTCATTAAGCCAAGTGTCGTGAATCACATTATAATTTCACAACAAACAGTCTGTTGCAGGGCCCAGTGGATGGCAAGAGAGGCATCAGGCACTGATGGTGGGATTGGCATTCAGAATGTGATGAATAACACCCCCCGGGAGTGGAGACCCCTGGGACAGGGGGAGGCTTTTTATTCCAAGGAATTCAGAGACGGGAAGTCCGGGTGTCTCGCGTGGTTGCCACACGCACCATCGCAGCTCTCCGGGATTAATGTTCCCACCCACAGCCCTGATTCAATTTGGCTTCCATAATTGTTTCTATTCATAACATGGGGCACCATATGGCACTCCTCGCCTGTCAACGTGCTTCTGGTTTTAAGGGTTATTTAATGCAAACGGTGGGGAACCGCATGTGGCAGTCCTTCCGAGGGGATGCTGGCCCACCCTGCATGGCCTTTCTTACTTGTTATAGAGAACAACGTCAGGCCGCCAGATCTTTTCCGAGGGGATGTGAATTTTTTTCACTCCTCCATAGTCATCTGGATTCCACTTCAAGTTGTAGTCGACCCATTGCTAGAATGAGAGACATTTCCCCAGTTAGAAGACCAAATCAGTGTCTAACCTAACTAGAATTAGGATGGGCCAGCAAGCTTTGGAAATACAGTGTTACCAGCTGAATTGTATTACGGTGAAAATCACTCTTGCAAAGTGCTAGCTCATACTTAAGAAGAATGGGCCTTTAGTTGGATCTTTACAGAGGAATTAAGTTAAGCTGAAATCATCAGGGTGAGCCCTTGTCCAGCATCTTTATAAAAAGAGGAAATTTAAATCACACACACAGACACCAAATACACAGAGAAAATGTTCTGTGGACATGACAGCAGCTATCTACAAGCCTAGTAGAAAGTTCTGGAACTGATTTCCCCTCAGTCCTCAGAGGGAACAAGCTCCAATGACACATTAACTTTGGAACATCTGGCCTCCAGAACTGTGCTGTGATAAACTCCTGTTGTTAAGGCCTTCAAGTTTGTATTCCTTGGCTATGGCCTCCCTAGCAAACGAATCCACACAGAGAAGAACAAACATGAAAATAGAAGCAAATTAAACAAGACATCAGCATGCATATACATACATAAATAGATGTATATGTGTGTACATGTGCATACATGCATATGTGGGTATATGGGTATATGTGTATATATGTATACATGCTTCCACCATCCCTACAGACCTCATTTCAACATTTTGGTATATGATACTCCTTCCTAGATTTATTTCCTCTAGGCCCAGGTTTGATTTTAAGTAAATAAACACAACATAAGTACAATAACCCAGTTGGATTACCTGTTTCAGACGAACGTTGGTTGTTACAATCTGATTTACTTCATCCTGAGAAAAGTAAAGGTCCCTTCTTTAGGGCATGAATAGGGAAGCCAAGGGGGGATGGTCCAGTGTGAGATGGGGTCCCATAGGTGGGTGCCATAGGGAGCCCCCAGCCCTGGTCTTACCACATTGATAAGCTGGATCAGCTGTAGACCCACGGTGACCTGTACAATCTCACGGTGGTCCTCCACTGGCCGCACCACGCTGCTATAGTCTTTAAAGAGCTTTGCCACCAGACGAGTCTCATGTTCGGAGCCCAGAACAGGGCCAGCTGGGCAGGAAATGACACATATCTTGTCAGATGCTGTTCTTCACCTTGCACACAGTCTCTCCAGGGTTAGAGACATAGCCAACTAGTGAAAAGCACAGAGTCCCCTCCCAAACACAGTTGCTGGTGTGGCCCCATACCCAGCAACGGTCCAATGAGACAACACTTGTCCTCTGGATAGGTGACTTTACCTAATGCAGACCCTGGCCACATCACATTGGGCAGAACACCATACACATGAAAAAGCCACAGAAAGGCTACATGTTTCAGAGCCTGACATGTCTGGACTTACTGGCCTCCTATCTCTTGACACCATTAGCAGTTAAAAGTAGATGCTGTCTTACAGCCCCTAGGTTGGCCACAGTGAACATAAAGGAAAGTAATACATTTGGTGAAGTTATGGAAAAATTGAAACCTCGCACAGTGTTGGTGAGAAACATATTGAGTTCCTTAACAATCTAAACCAGAGTTACCATATGACCCAGCAAGTGCACTCCTGGGTGTACATCCAGAAGAATAACAGCAGTGCATACAACACTCAAAGTACCATCAGCAAACACATAGATGAATACATTGTGGTGTGTCCAAACAATGGAGGAGTAACAAGTCCGAAAAGGGGAAGGGAGTGAGGATGTTGTCGAAACATGCATGCACCTTGATAACATCATTAAGCTAGTGTGAAAAATCAGATATAAAAGGCTACCTGGTGCATGAGACATCTGGAATGATAAGTCTACAGAGGTGGAAAGATTGCTGGTTCCAAGTGTGACTTGGAGAACAAGGCCACTTACTGGATTCGGGGTGGCCTTTGAAGACAATGAAAGAGAATTAGAACTATGTAATGGTGATTCTACCGCTGAACTGTGTACTTTAAATGGTTAAAATAATCTCATTTATGTGATGTGTATTTTATCTCAGTTTTTACAAGTCTCTGCTGTTAGAGCCATGTACCAATTAAACCAGAAAGAACAAACAAACAAACCAAGCTGTGATGACTTGAGGTTAGGAATTCTATTGGGAACAGGGTTGCCCTCTTGACTCTCCTAGGTACCCACCCCCCTGAGGCTGCAGAGGCAAGGTGACCAACCACTCTGACCTGACCCTTGGAAAGTGCATGACTTGCCCAAGGTCATTCAGCTAACAGAACCTTCACATTCTGCGTGGTGACCTAATTTTATGATTGTGGGCCGGCTGCAACCTCACAACTGTGTATACCCTGGTCCCTAGGGTACACCCCTCCCAAATCCATCATGTGCCATATAAGGTTATATATGTTATAGAACTCCAGCCTGACAAAGGCTGAAGTTGCCTCTCCAAGAGCAGCTGGGCAATTCATTTACCCTGATTCATGTAACCAGATACTCCATTTTTGAAGCCTGTTGTTGAGGTCACCATTACTTCTCCATGGGCCAAGAAACCTTTAGATGTTGGATTCATGAGATGTCTTCCCT
The DNA here is from genome assembly GCF_008632895.1 of Mastomys coucha. Lineage (NCBI taxonomy): Eukaryota > Metazoa > Chordata > Mammalia > Rodentia > Muridae > Mastomys > Mastomys coucha. Next base: position 60,481,803 of record NW_022196897.1, read on the forward strand.
CTTTGCTCAGTAGTGTTATTTCTCACCCAGGCCTTGGATCTATATAAAATGACTAATGTGACACGACTAACTGATAAGTTAAATCCCATGACTGCCTCTAATCCTCCTGAATAGTTATGATTCACTGGGTGATTTTTATTTTAACCCCAGCTTCACAGATGAGAACACTGAGGCTCAGTGCATAGCCATGCCCTCCCAGGTCCCCTCCTAGCTAGAGGCAGGGTTCCAGACAGTTTTTCTCATCCTTAAAGACAAAATGCAATCTCTAATTAGATCTGAGCTTTCACAAATCTCTCAGCATAGCTTAAAAATCTTCACTGTGAGCTGGGCAGTCGTGGCACATGCCTTTAATCCCAGCACTTGAGAGGCAGAGGCAGGCAGATTTCTGAGTTCAAGGTTAGCCTGGTCTACAGAGTGAGTTCCAGGTCAGCCAGGGCTACACAGAGAAACCCTGTCTCGAAAAACAAAACAAAACAAACAAACAAACAAAGAATTAAAAAAAAATCTTCGCTGTGACCCCCGTGAGCCCTGACTTAGCCACACCTCACATCTAGCTTCCTAAGTTATCTGAACCTCAAAACTTCCAATAGTATCATAGAACTCCCCCAAACTGCTGGCAAGCTGATAACCCTCAAGAGGGGGGTGTTGTGCAAAGACCCAGATTTTGCACAGGAGGAACATACTAAAAGGCAAGAGGGTTAGCAGTATGTCTCAGAAAAGCTGTGCATCCAGCCTAATGATTCACTAAAGGAGAGGATTCGGGGAATGGGCATGCCACCATGCCAGAAACACTCACCTTCTGCCCTTGCCCATAGCAAGGGACCTTGTTCCCTTTGTGAGGACTTTCAACCTCAATCTCTATTTCTTAGGGTGGTTTCAATGGGCAAGGTGAGGAGATACAAAGTTTCCCCCCACAGGGTTTATAGAAACATTACCATAATCCATTGGCAGGAAATAGCCCATAGGACCATCAGTGATAGAATGTTGATAATAAGCAAGCCAATAGAATTTTACAAGACTCCAAGGAAGAATTCTGCGAATCACTTTCCAGCTCCAATATGGCTTGCAGTGCTGGAGTCAGCAACATGAGAGTAAACTCTCTTTCATTAAAGAGAAAGGCTCTACATAGAAGACAAGGCATGTCAACATTGCCCTTTGTAGTCAAATCACATCGATACTCTTGATTCCAGTGGTGGTGGCATTGTTAACTTGCTAAACATCTGTTGAATGCATGCAAACATCTACTGCATGCAAACATTGTTTTAGAAATGTTACAATATTTGAAGGTGAACCTGGTGTGAATAGGCTTCTCTCTACTCATGTGGTGATTGACATTGGTCATTAGCATCGGTAACCGACGGGGAATTCATGGGCCCCGAGAAAGGTGGCAGTAGCATGACTGAGATTCTCGGGTGGATGACAGGAGAAGTTTGTGTGAAAGGTGCTGCTATGTAAATCACAACAGCAGCTGTAGTGTGTCCAGCAAGCACTGAGGAAGTGACCCTGACAGGAGGACTGATGCCAACAGACAGACCGATTCAGTCGTTAGCCTGTCATTAGCCTAAAATTTACCTTGTAAGCTAGACGGCTAGAAGCACCCATAACCTGTCTGCCTTCCCTTCCCCAGTGCTGGGACTGCAGACGTTGCCACTATGCCTGGTTTTCTAAATATGGGTTGTGGGGGATTGAATTAAGGTCTTGTGTTTGTAAGGGCAGTGCTTTGCTGACTAAGCCATCTCATCAGACTTGTATTTGTATAAAGGGAACAAGATCCTGTTTTTTTTTTTTGTTTTTTGTTTTTTGTTTGTTTGTTTGTTTGTTTTTTGGTTTTGTTTTGTTTTGAGACAAGTTTTCTCTGTATAGCCCTGGCTGTCCTGGAACTCACTTTGTAGACCAGGCTGACCTCGAACTCAGAAATCTGCCTGCCTCTGCCTCCCAAGTGCTGGGATTAAAGGTGTGTGCCACCACCACCTGGCCAAGACCCTGGTTTTGACCAATAGAATTTTGAACTATATATAGTGAGTCACCTTGGGTAAATCTCACTCTAACCTCATGCTATATCTCTACCTGGGTGATTTCAGATTGTTTTAGGCCTTTGTTCTGGACAAACCAAGGTTTTAAGTGATTCCATTCCAGAATTTATGTTGTGCCACCCTGCAGGCCAATTTATACCTCTTACCTTCAGTTTCCTTGCAATAACCACATTTAGGGTGCTGGGCTGCATTTTATAATTCTAAATTCCTATGGCCTACTGTCCCATCCTTTGCACAGCTCCAGAAAAGGACCTGGCTGGGATAGGGAGGGAACTGAGAGTAGAAACATAGATAGACACATGGACACAGACACATGGATACACAAAAAAGCTATGATCAGGTGGTCTGGTCTCTTGGGTAGAGGAACCTTGGAATCCAGGGAGCTCAGTGTGTTTATTAAATAGATTGAACAGGGAGGAAGGGTTATTGTATACAGTTAAACAAGGATGCAGGGTTTATGATAGACAGTTGGATCCAGGCGGCCAGGTTAGCCATCTCAGTGGGAACAGTTCTGCAGAGGAAGTCATAATCCATAATTTCCACTGGGCAGAAAACTGTGGTGGGCATTTTCTATGCACACTTCCAATATTTCACATAAACCAGAGGAAGGCTTTGCCATTTCCCTCCGAGACTTACCCCATGGGTCTGAGGCTTTAGGGGAGTTCTTGTCATGTCCACACCCATGTCAACACACACACTTACCCAGGATTTCACCTGCTTAGGGCTTCCTCTGCTTATTACAGACTACATGTGGAAGCAATATAGGAAATTTTTGTTTGATTGAAACATGCCACACAGACTTCTCTTAGCAGCTGCACATGAACTTTGTTGTTCTAAGAGGTCTTGTAGGTATTTTTTGGAAGCATATCACTTAAGAATTTTCACTGAGGGGCTGGAGAGATGGCTCAGCAGTTAAGAGTACTTGCTGCTGCTCCGGCAGAGGACCCAGATTCTGTTCCCAGTACCCATGTGGTGGCTCATGTGGGTATCTGTAACTCCAGTTCTAGGGAATTTGAGACCCTTTTCTCAAAGACCTCTGTAGTCACCTCTGACACATGTGGTGCACATACATGCAGGCAAAACATTCATATACATAAAATAAAAAAATCTTTAAAAAATTTTTTTAAAACAAGTTTTCACCGAGTGTAGAGTTTGTAAACGCATGCACACACATGCTGAGCTTGCTTTGGTTGGATCAACTTCAAATTCCACAGGATTTAATGGATCTGATTTTAGATATTTCCTCTAACTCTGATAATGAAAACACACACACACACACACACACACACACACACACACACACACACATACACTTTGCTCTTGCCAGAGCAATGTTAGAGCGCAGGGAGCTGCAGGCTTCAGGCCACCTCGCTCCTCAGGGGGATGATATCACCAGTAAGTTCATCGGAAGTAATCAACACACATCTCCTGTTTCCCTCTACCGGAAGTCTGGGGCTCAGGATAGCGTTTCAGCTGTGATGGGACACATTCCAGAGCAGAGAGTAGGTCAAGGGCTGCGCAAGGTTTCATAAGTCCAACTCAAACATAAAACCTGTGAATCAGTAAGATCCTTAAAACGTGGGGGTGGGAGTGCAGTGGAGTTTAAAAAAGCGAATCTCTGAAGTTCAGAAAACAAAACTAAACTAAGCTAAACTAAACGGGACAAAAGAGTTTCTTTGTAGACACAGTTTAGCTACATTTGTTAACAGGTTTCCTTCCCTGGCACCTGTAGCTGCCAATCAAACCTCTTCATGCTCAGACAAATTCTAGAGTGACAAATGGCCCATCGGCTACAAAGTTGGCACCCAAACTATGCAATCTAGTTACAAATAATACTAATAATAGTAATAATAATAAAAATAATATCAAAAAATAAAATAACAAAGTTTAAATAAGTTTATGATTTTTGCATTAGTATATACTCCTAGATCTTTTTGGCCACATGCAGTTCTCAGTCTGTGTGTAGGACATGCCTGCTAGGCATCTGAACATGAAGGTAGTCCAGAATGGTATAGCATAGTCCACCAGTGGCTCAGACTATACAAGTGGCACTACGATGTTCACATGGCTGGGCCTGGGACCAAGCGATCAAAGAGCAGCCAGGATCCCTTGCTTGTGGCTTTTGACCAGGCAGCTCCCACCCTGGGAAAAACAAACTGAAAATCTATCTTCAAGAGGCCATTCGAGCTGACACCAAGCTATGACTGGTAGAGAAGCCTCTGGTTGGTCTGGCTATGTCCTGTATTCCCATTGAAGAAACAAGACTGGGGTATGGGGCAGGGGGCACATTAGTGCTTCACCTTCAAAGAGGAGCCCCCCACCCCGGAACTTACCAGAGCAGAGGCCAAGCAGCAGGAGGACAGTGAAGATCTCCATGGGCCGTGGGCGCCGCTGTGGCCTCCAGCAGCTTGCTGCCTCTTCTACTCCCTGGCACTCTGGCTGGAGCTTGGCTGCTGGCCTTGGAAGCCAGCTGACTCTACGACTATTGTCTTACATCACCTGTGTGCCTGCATGACAGCTGAGCTGCCCACAGCCTCATAGCTCGGGGCCTTCTGTGGCCACAAACATGCCTTTTTTAACATGATCGCTGGACTCATGCTAGATGTAAACTGCAAGAGAGTCTACATAGATCATGAGTCAGGGGCTTGTGGTTTTGTTTCGTGTTGAAGATCAAACCCTGACCTCCCATGTGCTAGCTAAATATATATGGGTTAAATAGAAATAGTTAAAACATCTCTACCAGTGTACGGTACCCCTAGTCTTATATACGGGGTTTTAAATCACATTTATTTATTTGTTTTATGTGAGGGTGGTGGTGGTATGCCATGGTGCCTATGTAGAATAGAGAACAATTTTCAGAAGTTGCTTTTCCTACTGTGTGTGCCCTGGGGATCAAACTCAGGTCGTCAGGCTTGGTGGCGAGCTCCTTTACCTGCTGAGTCATCTTGCTGGCCCATGAGTCAATTATTAGCAAAAGACTTTGTGCATGATTTTAGTGGAGACTATGGGTTTGAGTAGACACTACTGTGTAATTGTCCTTAAGTCACACAAGTTGTACACTCCTTAAACATGGGATGAAATTCTGTGTCACGGGCCTGAATGTCACATCTTTGGTGCCTGCATGAGTTTAAAAGGAGTGACCAGTGTTGAATTGGATGCTGGAGAATTCCATATATGATCATATGTAGCTTTTAACAAAGATCTTTTTTTTTTTCTTTCTGTGAATTGGTTTTTCCCCAGGGCCCTAGATGGCAATTCCCTCCCCTCATCTCTGTCAGGCAGTACCAAGCCCACCCTGAGCTGTTAGCTGGGCCCACTGCAGCCTCCTGTGTCCTGTTATTACAGCGCAGCACTTCGTGGGAACAGTCTTCCACCCCAGTGGCATTTGTTCCAGATTCCTGCTTCCTGCTGCCCCTCTCAACCTACTCTCCCTCGGGGAAGCAGAGAGCAGAGCATTCAGTGTTTCAAGCCCTTTGTTTAAAAGATCCCCCAAAACGGAACTCGCTCAGCAGTGAGCAGCTTGCAATTGTTCACTCTGAAGCATTTTTTTTTTTTTTTTAACCAAAGTTGGCTTCTTTGTAGAGTTTGAGTGGGTTCTGGCAGAAAGCAGTCATTGGCAAACACCTTGGCGCTCCCTGCATACCCTGGTTCCTTCAGGGCAGGATCTTGAGCAAAGTCTCTTACCTTGAACCTAAGGACAGGGTCCTGTCAAATTATCCCACTCCACAGGGTTCAAACAAATAGATAAGGGGCTTGCAGAACAGAGGGCAGAGCTGCACTTCTACGTTGTATTTCCCTGCTTACATTGTATCAGTTAACTGGTACAATAATCAGCTTTCTCCCTCCTGCGACCCTGTGACTATGGAGTTAGGGTCTCTTCCCATTGGCCTCTCATCCATACTAAGCCTCATGATGGAGTTCTAGGAAGTCAAACCTGAGCAGAGGTTCTCTCTGTGTGTGTCACCATGTTTTTGCTAGAGGTGCAGACTTCAATAGACACTTTGCTTACCAAGAACAGGAACAACTGTTTTATTAAACAATTTTCTAGTACCTAACATGGTTCCCCCCCCCCATTTTAGTCTCCAATACCAGTTTCCTTGCCTTCCTCTGCAATGCTATATTTTGTAGAGTTAGTTTTTATTTTTAATTGTTTTTCTTTAAAAGGCACCATTTAGATTTATTTGTTTTATTTTATGTGTACCAGCATTTTGATTACATGTATGTCTGTGTACCATGTGTGTGCCTGGTGCCTGCGGAAGTCAGAAGAAGGTATAAGATCTCCTGGAACTGGAGTCATGGGTGATTGTGGGCCATCAGGTGGGTGACGGGAACCAAACCCGGGTCCTCTGCAGAAACAGGTGCTCTTGCCCAAGGAGTAATCTCTCCAACCTCTAGAGTTGTGTGTTAATCACCCCTGGTTACTGTACAAACAATCCCCGGAATTTCTATAGCTGCACACAATAAATGTTTTGTTTCCATTTGTGAAATTCTGAGTGGGGATAGAGTAGTGGGGTACACTCCTCCATAGTCACTCAAGGATCCAGGACATCCTAAGCCAAGCCAAGGCTGCCATGGGGTAGCACCCATCCCTGCAGAGGCTAGAAGGTAAGAGGTCTCTACTGCGACCCAGAGAATCTCTCCGGGGCTCACTGGCTTTGCTTAGCAAGTTGGGACATGGAAGAGATGAGAGCAGGTGAGAAACAAATCTGGAAATTTGGAGTTTTCTGCTTCAATTTCCAAAGAGTAAGGGGTAAATAACATGGGAAGAGGGCTCTCAGCCTCAACAGCTCAGACTTGGGCTGGCGAGATGGCTCAGCGGGTAAGAGCACTGACTGCTCTTCCGAAGGTCCTGAGTTCAAATCCCAGCAACCACATGGGGCTCACAACCATCTGTAATGAGATCTGACCCCTCTTCTGGGTGTCTGGTGCATCTGAAGACAGCTACAGTGTATTACGAGAGCAAGCGGGGCTGGAGCGAGCAGGGCCATCCTGAGTTCAATTCCCAGCAGCTACATGATGGCTCATGGCCATCTGTACAGCTACAGTGTACTCATACATATAAAACAAACAAACAAACAAACAAATAATAAAACAGATCAGACTGAAGAAAGTGAGGGCTGGGGCTGGGGGTGCCTCCTAGTAGAGAGCTTGCCTAGCAAGCACTGAGTTCCATCTCCAGCACCGAATGAATGAATGAATGAATGAATGAATGAATGAATGGGTAATTCAGGGCCAATGAAATGGCTCAGTTCAATCCCCAGGACCCACAAGGAGGAAAGAAAAAACCTGACCCCTGCAAGTTGTCTTCTGACCTCCACATATGTATTAGCATATGAGTCAGTCCATATACATATTCAGGTAAACACATACACAAATAAGCACAATAAGCATTTTTTTTCTGAGACAGGGTTTCTCTGTGTAGCCCTGGCTGTCCTGGAACTCACTCTTTAGACCAGGCTGGCCTCGAACTCAGAAATCTGCCTGCTTCTGCCTCCCAGGTGCTGGGATTAAAGGGGTGCGCCACCACTGCACCACCACAATAAACATTTTAAAGAAAAAGTCTTTTAAAAAACAAATTAAATAGATAAAGCTTTGAATGGATTAGGTCAAAGGCATGAATGTAAGTATAGAAGAAAAGCTTAGGTTGAAGACTGGGAAAGAGGAAGCCAGACTCAGGGGGAAATGAGAGTGAGGGGAGTTCGGGGACCTGAAGCAGGATAGAGTTAGGACCCTTGGAGGCTGTGCTGGCACTGCTGTGACATGAGTGTGGGACTCAGCAACGAGACCACTGGTGATTTTGACATGCACAGCATCCTGGCCAGAGTGGATTTAGGAGGAGCGGAGATGCACCTCTGCGAAGAGTGACAAAGAGGTATGTGGGAGCCAATGGGGAATACAGGGGAAAACTGGGGTAGGGGCCTTTTTTCCCCCCACAACATATTTGTATGAAGATCACAATGATCCAGTAACAGTGACTGTGTAGCCAGGAACAGGAAGAAAAAGACACAAACATGTTTCACAAGTGAGATTTATTCCTACAACTTGCAAAATAAATGATAAATTTCTTCCTCCTTGAACCGTGTAGCTCTATTCTTTCATGTCCAATGGCTTCAGGGGTTTTGTTGTTGTTGTTGTTTTGGTTTTTTTGTTTTGTTTTTGTTTTAGTATACCATAATTTGCTTAAGCAACTCTTTATCTTTGGATACTGGGACAGCTTTCATTGTATTTTCATGTGGCATCAACTTGTATAAAAAAATCACGCGGTGAACATCTTTATACATGCCGGTCAGCCCACTGGGATACACTCCCCCAAAGCAGAAGAACTTAAGTAACTTCAGTGCATATCAATAAGAGTCTCTAGTTAGAACCAGGAGGTCACTGAGACCCTGTCCTCTGATCCTACCACACTGCCCTGTGATGGCGACCCTGCAGTTGATCAACATCTGTGTCTTCCACTAGACTTCGCAGTTTGAAGAGTAATGCCTGGGTCTCTTTGCTTGGCTGTTGCCTCAGCCTGTGGAGGATGGAGAGTCAGTAAGTGGTTCCTGCTGAGGGGTAAGTGAAGTAAGCTATAATTCAAGAGTAGACTGGCAGGGTGTGGTAGCTCAGCCTGGAATCCCACCACGGCAGAGGCTGAGGCAAGAGGATTACTGGTTCTTCCAGGTTAGTCCAGGCTATTGTCAGACCTGCATCAAAATAGTGATAGAGGCTAAGATAGATTGCACTGCCTGCTTTTGTTTGAGGACACAATGAGAATGTGACCTTCATCCCACCAATAACCCCCTGTGCCCTTCTAGAGGGACAGCGACAGTTGCGACTAGTGAATGAATGAAAGAGAACATATTATAAAAGCACATCAAACAAAACGATATCTAAGCAATCAAAAGTACACTAAGTTTCATGGTTTGATGAACAAATTACTGTAGATCTGTCACTTTTATCCCCACTCACATTTTACAAAGTTTATTCTTTATTATATTTTTATATTATATTGTTACATAATTTCATGCATGTATACAATGTATTTAGGTTATACCTACTCCCAACCCCACCCTCAACTCCTCCTGCATCCATCCTCTCCCCAAAAATAATCCATACCCTTTTTTTTTTTTTTTTTTTTTTTTTT
>NW_022196897.1:60490981-60502689 GCF_008632895.1 Mastomys coucha
CTGGAACTCACTCTGTAGACCAGGCTGGCCTCGAACTCAGAAATCCGCCTGTCTCTGTCTCCCAAGTGTGCGCCACCACTGCCTGGCTCACACTCTATTCCTTTAAACAAAATTATAACCCAACCCAATTAGTGCTGCCCCACCCAAATTTTAATTTAATTTTGCTGAGACGGGGTCTGTGACTAGCCTGGAACTAGCTATGTAGACAAGACTGGACTTGAGCTCACCTAGTTCTGGGATAAAAGGCGTGTGCACATCACCACATTTGGGGCTTCCAGGAGCCCCCCAGCCCCCTCAACCCGTGAAACACCTTTGTAAAGTGCTGTGCAGCAGCCCAGCAGCCAGCAGGTGGCAACAAACGGTCATTAAAGTGGTGGTCCAGCGGCAGAGCCCTCTCTGAAAGGCCTGGCTCCCGGCGCTCTGACGCCATTTGCTGTCCCCAAGAGGAAACACCATGCAAGCCAGCCTAGAAGTCCTAGGACTCCTCGAAGCTCAGAGCATTCCAAAGAAGCGAGCTCCCCTCAGAAGGGTCTCAGCAAAACTGCAGCTCAGCTCCTGACATTGTGCACCATAAACTGAACAGCCGGAGAGCTGACGTGTTGTTGTTTTTTTTTTTCAGGCGGACAAATCTTATCCAAGAATTTGCCTTTGTCATGGTCTGTCGGAAATGCTCGGACTTTTAAAATCTATTTTGTTATTGTTGTTTGGAAGTTTTGTTGTCAGACAGGGTCTTTCTGTATGCTCCAAGCTGACCTGCAATTCTCCTCTCTCATCCCCCAGAGTGTTTGTTTTTACAGGTATGTGCCATCAGATCCACCCCGACCCCCAAACATACAGACAAGCTCTGAACCATGCACTTCAAGCTGATAGTTTTGTGGTAAAATGGATCATACAGTGCTTCCTATGAGACACAAGCCAGATTCTCCGATTCCTCAGGGGCCTCCGAATCTTGGAGCTGTTATTCACCGGCAGTAGGCATGGCTGTCCTATCTGGTTACAAGCTCTCCCTTTCCCAGAGCAGAAGAGGACATCCTCAGTGAGTCGGGAAGAGTCCTGCCGTCTCCCCTTTCACTCTCGCAGTAGCTCAGCCAGTGGTGTTTCTGTTGGGATTCAGACCCAGGACAAGAGACAGGGGTGAATATTTAACATACCAAAGTGGACCTGGCCTCCGGGTTCTCCCAGCATCCCTCAGTACCTACCTGGTAATGCAGGCCCTCTACTCTAAACTTTCCAGCCCAGGGCTTGGGCTTCCCCTCCCCCAGAGGCTCCTCCCTATATAAATCAGACATTCTGGTCTCCGCCCTTCTCTTTTCTCCCCTTCTCTGTGGTGCTTTCTCTCTTTCTCCCCCCTTGCTTCTCTGTCTCCTCTCCATGGCGACTTCCCTGGCCTCGTTCCTTGGAACCAGTGATCTCTCCTGAGTGCAGTTTCCCAATAAACCTGCCTTTACAAATAACGCTAATCTGGCTTAAATTGGCTCATTTCGCCGCCAAAGAGATAATTTACAGCTACCTGTGATGTGTCCAAGTTCACTGTATGTTGGGCAGTTGGAGGCCAACTTTCTCAATCACTCTTCACCGTCTCTTTTTTTCTGGCTTTTCTAGAAATCACTACGTAGGCCAGGCTGGCCTTGAACTCAAAGAGATCCACCTGACTCTGCTTCTGAGGCGCTGGCATTAGTGGTGTGTACCACCAGGCCCAGTCACACTTTCCTTGAGATAGGGTCTTTTACTAAACCTGGAACTCAAAGATTAAGCTGCATTGGCGGGCGGGTCGGCAAACTGCATGGATTCACCTGTCTCTACCTCCCCAGCTCTGGGGTTACAAACACAGGGCACCATGCCCAGCTGTCTCTGTGGGCGCTAATGATCTGAATCTGGGTCCTCTTTCTTGTGTGGCAAGTACTTTACTCACTGAACCATCTCCCCGGCTCCTGGGTTAGCACCCAGAAAACAGGCAGAGCAAGCCATAAGGAGCAAGCCAGTAAGTAGCACCCATCGTGGCTTCCGCATCCTTGAGTTCTTGCTCTGTGTCAGTTCCTGTCAGTATTCTCTTTGAAAATGCACTGTTGGGATGGTGAGATGGCTCAACGGGTAAGAGCACTGACTGCTCTTCTGAAGGTCCTGAGTTCGGATCCCAGCAACCACATGTTGGCTCACAACATAATCAGACATTCCCGTAATGAGATCTGACGCCCTCTTCTGGTGCTGTCTGAAGACAGATACAGTGTATTACGCCAGAGCAAGCTGGGCCGGAGTGAGCGGGGCGTCCTGAGTTCAATTCCCAGCAGCCACGTGATGGCTAATGGCCATCTGTACAGCTACAGTGTACTCATACACATGAAAAATAAATAAATCTTTAAATAAGTAAGTAAATCTCTAAAAATAAATAAAAATAAATAAAATAAATAAATAAAAAATAAATCTCTAAAAAAAAAGAAAGAAAGAAAGAAAGAAAGTGCACTGCACTGTTGTATGCAGAACTCTAAGCTGAAACAAACCCTTTTGTCCCCAAGTTGCTTTTAGTCAGGACACTTTATTATAGCAATAGAAACCCTAACTAGGACACCAGTGACCAGAAATTATAGCTGGGCCTGGCCCCTTGGATAATACAGGAAGTGCTTTGATGGGAAAGTACTGTTCTGGCTGGCTCTTCACAGTCCCTGGATCAGGCACAAATCCAGAAAAGGGAGTCTCCAGTGACAATCAAGAGTGCCCTGCAGAGTCTCAGTAACTGCCATCTGCAAAACCGGCTGCCTGCCAGGGAGGCTAGGGTGAAGGCAGTGGGGAGACCAGAGTGAATGGCAATGACTGGGGGTTGGGTTTGCTAGCTAGCTCAGAGAAGGACCTGAGCTGTATGCGGGGGGCTTCACAAGCAGGAAGGCAGCCAGGGCTGGTCTGAGAGCAAGAGAGAAAGCTGGATCATAATTTTAAGGACCTTTGTTAAGATATTTAAAATATACTCCTAGCTTTGGCATTTTTCTCAAGAGAGAAAAGATTCGTTCTCTGGACTGGGCCAATTCGAAGATTGGATCACATAGAACCCTGGGTTTGTGTCAGTTACATAAGCAAACTTTAGTCTCTGCTGTGATTTAGAAGTCAAAATCATGAACATTTCACCCTCCATTTGTCAGCTGCCTGAGTTTCTATTCTGGGAGGTGTGAAATGTTAAACATTGTTATTCACTTGTGTTCCTCAAATAACTTTTAATTAGTTTCAATTTGGACAAGGAATATTCCACTGTTGACACTCTGACAAAAACTATCAAAAATAAAATTAATGAAGAATTCACTTTTTAAAAACTACATTATATTAATAGTACAGTATTTTATATCTGCCTCACCCAGAAACAGATAATTTAATTATTTTTAAAATTTTGTTCTTTAAAGAAAAATTGTCTTACAGAAAGAATTGCATAGGTAAAGAAGTCACTTAACTGTTATTTTTCCAACCTGGGTGTGTTTTTTCACAATGGGATCTTTCTGTAATCTTCCAGTAAAATTAATTGCCTTAGTACAAGAAACACAATTGAATCTCCGATTGTGACTGGCTTTAGCCTTTGAAAATGTGTCTAGCTGGATGATCGTTGTTTTTATTATGCACTGGAATGATAATCAGACCCTCCTAAAATATGCTTGCCAAAGATGAATGCTTACCATATCCCAGAATATGTAAAGCAGACGCCAAAACACATGCAAAATCAGTGCTAGAATATTAAAGAACTCCCCCCACCTTCTCCTCTGCTTGTCTTTTTAGACAACAGACCTGGCTGTCTACTTAGCATTGAAACAGAGTTTTAACACCTGCAAATCCTTTTAGCTAAAAGATGAACAACTATCAAAGAGCTGATCCTCTAGGGGATAGCCCAAGGCTGAAGAAGTCCTTTTAAGCAACAATCTGGAAGAGATCAAAGCAAATTCTCCAAGGGCTTCCGACATATAGTGGAGCATGTTTGTGTGTGTGGGGGGGGGAACTGCACATGAACATGATCTAAGCTTGCTCTAAGTTGGCAACATGATAACCTGCATGAGCAGGTTTCTTTAGAGAAGATCAGAGTATGCTTGACTAGTCCTTACAGTGTCACACTCACCATTTTCTGAAGTCTTATGAAGTCTGACAGGCAAGCAGACATAGTTCTTGGTTTTCATATTGTTTTTCTATCGCCATAAGTATTCATCAACATTGGCGTGATCAGCTGCTTCAGAGCAAGCGCCATTGTAACAGCTTCTACAAGCACTAAGGAAAGAGGACCCACCTCTAGATTTGTCTTGGGAGTGCATGGCTGACAGAGTGGGGGCATGTGTGTAAACATACAATGGGTGTTCTTAGGGCTTGTCTTAGTCAGAGTTTCTATTCCTGCACAAACATCATGACCAAGAAGCAAGTTGGGGAGGAAAGGGTTTATTCAGCTTACTTCCACATTGCTGTTTATCACCAGAGGAAGTCAGGACTGGAACTCAAGCAGGTCAGGAAGCAGGAGCTGATGCAGAGGACATGGAGAGATGTTTCTTACTGGCTTGCTTCCCCTGGCTTGCTCAGCTCTCTTATAGAACCCAAGACTTCCAGCCCAGGGATGGCACCACCTACAAGGGGCCCTACCCCCTTGATCACTAATTGAGAAAATGCCCACAGCTGGACCTCATGGAGGCATCTCCCCAACTGAAGCTCCCTTCTCTGTGATAACTCCAGCCTGCATCAAGTTGACACACAAAACCAGCCAGTGCAGGGCTCTACAGGTGGTGTGTGTGTGGGGGAAGTATAGCATGCTTATCGATGGTGCTGTATCCTCTCTTCTTACAGATGCCCCGCACTACATCAGAATGCAGGAGACTGCTCCACAAGAGCCTACCTAGACTTCTCAAGAAAGTTTCCTGAAAGCAATACTAGTTTGTCATACTAGTTTCAGGGACGTTGGTCCCATCTCCCTACTGTGTGGCCTGTAATCAGACCTATCTACAGAACTACTCTCTCTGAGTTCCTTCTGTGTGCTGGATTTTGTCACACTCCAGGTCGCAGTGGTGATTCCCAGCAGTGAAGGGGTGGGGTGTCTGGAGCCTTTGTATAAACACAGTAGTCTGCTGGGAGCATTGATGATTATTGTTGATGACGAGGAGGAAAAAGATGAAGTTAACCATTTGTTTAATATGCTGCCAATTCTTTCTTTAATTTTCCGTGAAGCAAACAAAATTATGTATTAGCTATGTTATGACTAAAACGCAAATGTTGATTAATACTTACAGTGATAGAATAGCAATGTGTAAACCAAGAAATATGCCTGCTTAGCTGCCAGACTTCCAGCCAGAGAGCAACTGTGAGGAAGAGAAAACCGTAGAAGAGGCTTTTTCTGCAGGAAGGAGAGGACTTAGTCCCACCACCCTCAAGGTAAAGTAGTCTGTACTCAATCCCAAAAAGAAGAGGAGGAGTCAGGAGAAGACGTGAAGTAACAGAGAGATCTGATAGACCGGGAGACGGTTCCTCAGAGGGCTAGTGTCCTGACAGACTTGGGGGGAAATTCCATGTTTTTCCAAATATCCTGTCTCCTAGCCAAACTCTACACCATGTTTTATTTCCGCCACCCTATCTGCAAAATGCCAGTATAAAACGGGTTCATCTGAAACTGTTCTTCTCTTCCCCATCCTTATTCTAGAGAAGCCCTTGTCCTCAGAGAGCAGGAGACAGATTCCAGGGACCCTCTGAGTTTCATTCAGGACACACTCCTATAGCACAGGCTCCAACTTGCTGACAATATCTTTAAACTCCTGATCCTCCTGCTTTTACCTGTCCCCCACCAAAAAACAAAATTTTTTTTAAGGGCTGAGGATATATTAATAGCACAGTGATAGAATACTTTTGTGCAAGGCCCTAAATTCAAGCCTCAGTGGGGACTGGGGCGAGAGGAAGATGGGGAAAGAGTGTGAGCAGACTTTCTCACTTGCAGAAAAAGCCTCTTCATATGGATTTCTCTGCGTCATGGTTGTTCTCTGGCTGGAAGTCTGACAGCCAAGCAGACATAGTTCTTGGTTTTCACATTTTATTCTATCACTGTAAGTATTAATCAACATTGGAGTGATGGGCCGCTTCGGAGCAAGCGCCACTGTAACAGTTCCTTCAAGTGCTAAGGAGAGAGGACCCATCTCCAGACAACAGAGCCTCACCCAGCACGTGGACTTCGCCCCCTGTCCCTCTGGACTTTTTTTTTTTTTTTTTGGATTTTCGAGACAGGGTTTCTCTGTGTAGCCCTGGCTGTCCTGGAACTCACTCTGTAGACCAGGCTGGCCTTGAACTCAGAAATCTGCCTGCCTCTGCCTCCCAAGTGCTGGGATTAAAGGCGTGCGCCACCACTGCCCGGCCCATCTGGACTTTTCTACACTCTGATGTCTGTACCCTAAACCTGCTAAGATAGAAACTTGAGAGGGGGAGTGTCCTCTAGCCCCTGAGATAGATAGATATAAACCCTGAAGTGGGGTTTCCTCCAGGCCCTGAGGAGGACTGGAGATAGGGTCTCCTCTGCTCCCTCCCACCAGGTTGGCAGCCGAGCAGCAAGCAGAGCTCACTCAGATTCTAGTGACAGAAGCAGTAATGACTGTGCTGAATTTGTGAAGACTGGCCCTTTCCTCTGTCTTTCCCTAAAATTGCTTTCAGAAGTAGTTAATGCTGTTTTGATAAAAATTCAACTCCGTATTGCTTGCTTTGGCTGGTGCTGGGAGCCCTGTTCCCTTAGAGCAGCAGACAGGTTCCCGAAACCCTCTTAGCTTGATGACGGGGTCTCTCGTAGCCTAGGCTGGCTTCTAGTTTGCTATGCAGCTGAGGTTGTCCTCGAATACTGATCTTCTTCCTGCCTTCATCTTCCAACTCCTTCGACCATAAGCTTGGGTTATGAACCAAGCTTCATGGTGGCTACTCTGAAAACACCACCCGATGCACAAGCATGACAGATCAGCCAGTAAAGGAACCTGCTGCCAAGCTGGCCCGCGTGACTTCCATCCCAGAGACCCATATTGTGGGAGGAGAAAACAACGTTCACAAATTGTCCTCTGACCCGCTGCATCCACACCATTGGCATGTGCACACACACACACTTGTGCGAGCATGCATAAACAGATGCAATAAAGAATTTTTTAAAAAGAAAGGAAAAGAAAAGCTAGCACATAGGGCCTCTGTCTCAGCCTCTTCTTGGCTCAGCCCTTCTCAGGCTATTGGGAGCCCAGACAGACATGGAGGACATTTAAGAGGCTTTTGGGTTGGCGACAAAGCTCCAGAGGGGTCACAGATGGGAGAACTGACTGTGACAGTCTTAGCTTCCAGCCAGACTGGTTCCAGACCTAACAGGAATTAATTCTGCAAGAAGGATGGCGTGCCTCTCCCACTTAGAGGCCTTCAAACTCTGCCTCTTAAAAATGTAATTGTCTGGAGACTTTTTCCTAGGGACTAGCAAGGGGCAAGTTTGGAGGGCAGCGCTTGCGGTTTCATTATCCTTGTGGGCTATCTGCCTGCTACTTAGGAGGGATCTTGTTGTTTCTTAGAACAGCCATATAAGGATGTATTCCCAGGGGGTGACTGTGACCAGCATCCTCTGTCGTACTTTTCTGTGTGTTCTTTTTAACCCTACACCAGAGTGCACTCAGCCCACGTATGTGAACACTGAGACTCTGCAGGCTCCCTTCTACAGACCAAGCATGCAGTCTGTTGTCTGCCCTACCGTTTGTGGGATGGAGCTAATCGAAAGGAGAGACCTGGGAAGTGGACAGGGAGAAGGAGATGCCGCCGCCAGAATACAAGGGGACAGCTTGGTCTGAATCCTTGCTGTACTTTTGAGATGAGAAACTGAGGGGGGGAAACCTGGATGCAGACAAGGGCTGGAGGGTGGGGACAGGCAGGGGTCAGTCAGGAAGAAGAAAGGAAAGACAAGTAGGAATAAGGAGGAAATTCCTCAAGGTAGCCAGAAATTCTCACACTTTATTAAAGCAGTTCTTCCTTCTGTATTGGGCCAGGATAAATACAGACAGACCTAGGTCCCTGCCACCTCTTGGGAGATCACTCAGGATGCCCTGTTTCTGACAGGACCTAAATTCTGACGAGTTCTATTTGTTGCAAGGTCAGTTTCATCACTGGAAAGTCACCTAGTATGTTCATGATCTGTGTTTGTGCTCTCTCTCTCTCAATCTGCCTTTTCAAAGCTGGGTTCATTTCCAAAACACCACTCAGGCATCAGTCAAGGGTGGGCCCGATGTTCACCAGCTAATGATAAATTTCTACAGTCAAGTTTTCCCAGTATCCCTAGGGAGGAATCCAGAATTAGCAATCTGACTGTGACAACTGTAGCATGTGCCCCTACACAGGCTGAATACTGTGTTTGAGCCACAGGTCCTTTGGTCCTCAGCCTGAGGAGGACTGGCCTGGGGTGAGCAGATGGTAACTGGCCCATCATGGCCTCAGGTTCCTCTCCCATCTGCAAAGGCTAACTGCACAGCTTTCTTGGAGTCTTCTGTGCACACCAGAGCCTCAGTCCTGGCCCTTGTCCCAGGGGTGGTGCTATGGTTTGGTCGTTTGAACATATTCATCCCCAACACCCAGAAGATAAAAGGCAGGAAATGTGCAGTTCCTATTCCCATGTTGGGAGTGGCTGGACCACACCTCATCACTTCTACAGGGAGGCCATGGGATCCTGGAGACAACCATAGGGTAGGGTAGGGTAGGGTGCCCTCAGGCTCAGGGGCTGGCTCAGCACACGCTGAGGACAGAGTCCCTTCTCGCACACTGACCACAGGCTACTCTCATCCACTGCTGCTTGGAACAGACACTTCTGCAGATTGTTATTCTCATGATGGCTACCCACTGCCCAGAAGGCCCTGTTCCAGAAAGAACCCATTTCCTCCCAGCCCACTGCTAAGCAAAGATTGTGAAATGGATGCAGGAAACGCCTTTGGTGAGAGGTTTAGAAAATTCTAGTATTCGAAAAAGCGACAGTTGGCCCACCATGACCCAAGGTAGGGGCAGGGGTTGGGAGGCAGAAAAAAAAGCGGAGGGCTCCTGTATTTTCTGAGTGGCTAAGAGCCCCTCCTTGAGTCAGCCATCTGACTTGCATGCTTTTTCTATAAACAGACCGCCTCTTCCACAAGGCAGAAGCAAGTTTCACTCCCACCCACGCTCAGGATGTTAAAACATTTGAAGGATGATTTGTTCTGGACCAGGGGAAGAACACCCATGTGAAAGCACGTCATTTCTCTTCCTCCAGGTGTGTGCCATGAGGCTAGGGTTATGTGGGCAGTGGGGGCTATCGCTGGCTTTGTAAGTGGCCATTTCCTGGCTTTGGTGCAGTTAAAGGGAGCCCTGGGTCATTAGGCTGCAGGAACAGCGTGCCCATGTTTCATTGTCTTGGGGCTGACTTTGGAGAGTGTCTCTAAGGCACCGGAGCGCGTGTGGCTGTGCTCCCTGGGGCAGGCTGGCACAGAGTGCAGGACAGAGCCAGCTCCTTGTTGAACAGAAGCCACTAAAGACAGGGACTCAGGGACAATAATGTCCTTTTGTGCCTTTGTCTGGGGCACCTCATTAAGGTAGAGACCAGCCTGAGCTTTGACAGGACAACCTCTTCCTGTGTGTTCCAGGAGAACATAATTGACTACAAAATCCTTTTTTGATGTCACCGCTGCCAGATACAAACCCAATTAGCCATAGAGCTAACTCGGATGCATCCTGGGAACATGGAAATACCACATTCTACAGCTAATCAGACCTGTGGAAGGATGACACATCTGGATGTCATCAGGAAGGGGTTTCTGGGGACATCAGGGACTGCTTGCTCTCAGAACTACCTCCTACCATTATGGGTGAATTACAAGGCTCTAGAGCATTAATAATCACAGAGCAGCTCCTGTCTGCTCAAGGTCTCTGGTCTCAGAATATCACTGTTTTTATTCAAAGATCTTTTTTTTTTTTTTAAATAAACTTACGCCGGGTGGTGGCGGTGGTGGTGGTGGTGGTGGTGCACGCACGCCTTTAATCCCAGCACTTGGGAGGCAGAGGTAGGCGGATTTCTGAGTTCGAGGTCAGCCTGGTCTACAGAGTGAGTTCCAGGACAGCCAGGGATATACAGAGAAACCCTGTCTCGAAAAAACAAAATAAAACAAAACAAAAAATAAATAAATAAACTTACTAAGGCCTTAATTCCAGCAGAGTTTCTCAGTCTCTCCATAGCCCCCTCCCACAGGTCTCCATGAGTTACCTGATTGATCTAACATCTCATATGAGTGCTCTCTCAAAGACCAAGGAATCCTTCTTTGTGACTCTCCTGAGACACAAAGTCATTTCAAGGCTTAGAGGGATGTTCTGGTCTACCCTGTCTTGGTTTGAACTATTAACATTGACAGAAGTCCCTAACAGGCTGGGTGCGGGAATAAATGTCATGGAAAAGGGTGAATGCAGAAGGAAACAGTACCTGAGCTTTGACTGGCCAACAGAAAGGGATGGGGTGGTCATCAGTCATAGTGACCTGCAGTGCTGTCTGGGAGAGCTACTGGAGTTGCTGGGCACCCGGTATATCATAATAAAAGCCCTACTTAGAAGTAACTATCAAAGTAGAACATTTAGGCTTGAGTCAAAATGCTGCTCCCACCCCCCCAACCCCCAACCTCCCCGCCAATAACATGTAGAAAGCTGGTATGGGCATTTTGATACTCTGATTGGTGGCCTTGCCATAGATATTTACTCATATAACATATTAATCGTTGCTGCTGTTCTGGTGGGGGTGGGGGTGGGGTGGCAGGGGCCTGTGCAAGACCTGGAGGCTTAGAATCTTCTCCCTCCCCACCAAACCTGGGCCTTATCCTCTTTTAACATCATAGCAGATGTTGTAGTGTTAAGCATGGTGGCTCTGGCCTTAGACATGCAGCTAGCATTTGGAAAGAAGTATGGTTGACTTGGGTGCAAAGAATCTATGCTGTGGTCACAGCACTTGGGAGAGTGAGGCAGGAGGATCCTTAGTGTGAGCCCAGCCTGGACTACATAGTGAGACCCTATCTCAAAAAGAAGGAAGAGGAGGAGAAGGAGGAGGAGGAGGAGGAGGAGGAGGAGGAGGAGGAGGAGGAAGAGGGGGGCTAGAATCATTAGAGCCAAGTGTTTTTGAAAGTCAGCTGCAAGCAGCAGAAACTGCTGGTGTAAGCAAGAAAGGGCTTTGTAAGGCTGACAGAGGGTTGAGGTAATGGTGGGTCACGGGGAAGTCTGGGGAATGAGCCTCGGGCCTTGGCCAGAGCCAGGTGCAGTTGCTCCAGACTCCCAGGCCTGTGTGAACCACTCTTAACTGCTGTGGTTGCTGTCTGCAGTGGTCTCTCCTGGCTTCTGTCAGGCCACACCTATGTCTCCTCACTCACAATCAGGTGCCCCTCAGTGGGCTGAATACCAGAGTGGCTTCTGCAAGAAGAATGAGGCAGAGAAGCAGACAGATCTCAACAGGCTGAGATGGCTTTATGGGGGCAGCAAGGGACCCCAACCTCCTCCCATCCCCATGAAAGCTGAGTATATTGAGAGGCCTGGGGGATATGTACATACACATGGGTAGCTTACAGCTGTGCGTGTGTGTGTTTTCGCGCACGTGTGTGTGTGTGTGTGTGTGTGTGTGTGTGTGTGTGTATGTGTGGTTTGACTGGGAGCAAGGTAGTTTGTTGTTTGTTTTTTGGTATTTTTTTCTTTCTTTTTTTTTTTTAAAGATTTATTTT
>NW_022196897.1:60503934-60521019 GCF_008632895.1 Mastomys coucha
GAGAGGAACAAGAGAACAAGAGGCGGGGCAAGCAGACCCTTTTATAGGGGATCCCCACCCGGCTGTTGCCAGGTAACTGTGGGGCGGAGCTTAGACAGAATGCTAACAGTTACAGTGAAGGCTGAACAAGGTGTTGTCACAACCTTCCAAGATTTTTCTCTCTAGCCCACAGCCACTCTCTTGGTCCGAGCCTAGTGTGGCAAGTGGGGCACATCTGAGATGGACACTCCTCTGAATCCCTCCGGAGTATCTGCGAATCTCTCCTGCAAACCTCCATGGGGGAAGGAGAGCACAGGAAACAGACAAACGGTTGTTGCTCTAGAGAAAGCTTAGGGCGGAGGGTATAAGAATGTAACATTAGCTCAGGCCTCTTCTTATGCCTTGGCAGGCATCCTACCCGGACATTGCGAGTCCCAAGCTAGCAGACCTGTGTGTCCCCACATCTCACCTAGGAAGTGGGTATACATTAAAGGGGTGCCACTTCACCCTGCCCCCTTTTCTTGCTCCCTGCCTTGGAATCAGGGAGCCTGAATCCAGGCTCCTGCAGTGAACCTCCTCCACCCCCATAAGGTCTATGAAAAGGCTCTGATTCTCTTCAGAACCCCATTATGCTGTGTCTCTGGTGCAAGAGCCTGATCTACCCTTCCAGGTTCTGCCATGCTGATGTCCCACCCCCATCTCTCTGTCTCGATGGTATTAACAAGTCCTTAGTCACCATGTTCTCTGGAACCACTACATCTAAAACCTAACAGAGCTAATGCCACATTAGCGAAGGCCAACTTGAAAACGGTTAGAAAAAACGGGCAGGCAGCTATCAGGAGAATCTCATCTTAGGGGGGTCTAAGGCTGCTTGAAACAGGTAGACAGCCTTGAGCTGTGAGCGCCCCCTCAAATGCACTTTGGAGCGGTAGAAGCCAGGCCAGCTCTTCTCCAAGTAAGGTAGGAAGAAAATGAGGGGGCTGAGTTTGGGAGAGTTCTGAAAAATTCTAACAAGCCTTCTTTGTTTATCTTCTCTGGGCTTCCGCAGCCGGTCTGCATGTAGTTGGGATAAATTCAGCCCAGGAGGAAAATCTGCGCTTCCTCCCCCTCTCTCCTCCCATTTTAGGTGAGAGGAGGAGGTGCCGTGGGGGTAGAGCAAGATCTGGCGAGCTTGCCAGCTGGTACTGCTGCTGGGCTCAGTCGAGCCATCTTGCTCCGCCCCCACAGAGCCGGGCCAGAGCAGGAACACACAGAAGCACCCCTTTCCTTCACCCCCACCCCCACCCCCACCTGGGAGTGGGAGCAGGTAGCCAGTCGAGACACCTTGTGATCCAAGGCTCCCACAGCTTGCAGAACCCTGCAAGGAGGCTCGAGCAGGCAAGGCAACTTCCAGGTTTTGGAGTTCAGCATCGCTGTAGAGAAGGACCCAGTAAGAAATAAGGTCCTTTTGGGGAAGGGTGATATAGAAACAGTTCCCCCTCTCCCCACCACAGATTTTGGATACTGGATTATGGAAGGATTGCTGTGTGGGTCAATTCTAAGGGTAGGATGTCAGGAAATGGGGATGGGAACCTGAGAATGGGGATCACGTCAGGGTCTTGGGTACGAAGGGGAATCCAGCTAAACTGGGGTCAATGGGGCCTAAGGATCTGGGGAATGATTAAATGTAAGCCTCACCTCTTGGAGCATTAGAAGAAAGCAGGAAGTCCTGGCCACTAAACACAGCCTTGTGGGCTCTGGGTGTAAACCACTTGCCTCCTGAGCTCCTAGGCCCTGGGTTGGTTCTGGCAGCCTGAGAGCTACTCAGGGCAACGGGAACTGCGAGAGTGGGCCCTGGGGCATTTGTCTCTTGATGCTATGGCTATGGAAGTGAGGTACTTGATCTCAACTTTTGTTTTTTTTAGGGACCGCACCAGAAGGTGTCCCATCTGAGCCAGGTGAACATTAGTCTTATTTTGGAGTCTTTAATCTTTACTTTGAACCACAGGATGAACTCTGAGGTGCAAGGGGTGATGAGTTTTTGACTGGCAGTTAACGGACATCTTTTCAGGATGCAAATTCCACCCCCTGAGCGCCCCGTGGGACCTTTCACCTTCTTTACTAGAGAGCTTTCCCCAGTGTCCTGTAGACAGGACACTGTCTTGGGGAACTCCATGCCTCCTGGTTCCTCGGGTTAGGTTGAATCATGCTTCAAAGCGTCTCTCCTTCAGGCACCGTGCTTACTAAGTACGTTTATGGACTCCTGTGTACACTAAGTATCATTAAGCTCCTCGGTAGCTGCAGATGATGAGTTCCAGGACCTCTCCCTCCCGTGGATACCAAAATGGTGGTTTTGTAAAACTACACCACACACACTCCGGTGATGTTTAAGTCTTCTCTGACCTTCATATAATACCCAATACAAGTGTCCTGTAAACAGCTGTCCTACTGTCTTGTTCAGCAAACAGAGTCGAGGAGAAAAAGCCCATACTGGATCCGTACAAAGGGACCACAAAGGCCAAAGAAGGTATTTCACAGTCCTTGAACGGAAGTCCATATGGATGAGTTTCAACCTAGGGGCACTGGTGCGGCTCAGCTCGGGGTGTAAGCAACACCAAGGGGCTCCAACAGTGACGCCTTTGCCTTTGTTTCATCATAAGGATTCTCCATAGTCCTTGGTGAATGGATAATTTGAGTTTTGTTTTGTTTTTGAAAGGTTTAGAAGTTTCCCTCCTGCATATACTGAATCAATCCATGGTTGGGAGGGCCAGTGCACCGGGGAGCTTGAGCGTGTATCTATCTGAGTAAGGACTGCATTGCTGCTACCTCAGGAGGAAGAAGGGAGATAGATCCATAAAGACGAGCTGGGGCCTAGCTAGAGCATGCAGACTGAAGTGTCCTGTGACCAGCTTTGCCAGCTGTGAGCTGTACGTATCAAAAGGCTGAGGCCGTCAGAGGGATCCAGCTCAGCTGATCACAGATGTATTTTATTGTTGTATGCTAAAACTCTGGCTATGCTGTTAATTACTATTAAGAACTGTTGCCCTGGGTCTTTTCTGTAGGCTGAACCATGCAGATTTCTCTGACCCACTACAATACCATAACCATCAGTTTGACTGCCTTAGAGGTCAGGTGCATAGCCTCTGTTTACCACCAAGCTGAAAAACTACATGTTCCCTGGCTGGGTAGCAACTGGCTCCGGTGGAGTAGCTTGAGATACAGGTCTAACTGCAGCCTGACTGGGTGGAGACAGGA
The DNA here is from genome assembly GCF_008632895.1 of Mastomys coucha. Classification (NCBI taxonomy): domain Eukaryota; kingdom Metazoa; phylum Chordata; class Mammalia; order Rodentia; family Muridae; genus Mastomys; species Mastomys coucha. The sequence continues at coordinate 60,507,148 of NW_022196897.1, forward strand.
GGCCTGTGGAAGTGCTGTATGGTTTTGAGTGGAGAGAGCATTCACAGTGAATGAATCCATACACTGCTCTACTATGATGATAAAGGCATTTGAATGGTGCCATAGTGCAGGTTGGTATGTGAAGCTACCATAGCCAAATCATAGACTGAGGGACTAAAAGAGTGTAAGGCCAAGGTCAGAGTGCCCGTGGGGTCAGCTTTGGTAGAGTTTCATCCTCGGAGCTTGCAGATGTCTTTTTTACCCATTCCATAGTCACTCCTCTGTGACAAGCAAGCTTTGGGGTAGCTTTCTCTTCTTCTGAGGACATTGGTTCCTCTTAGAGTCCTAAGACCTCATTTAACTGTAGTTGCCTCCTGAAAGGCCCTGTCTCTGAGTATAGGCATATTGGATATAAGGGCTTTGAGGTATGACTTTTTCGGAACACAGTATAGATCACGAACAGACAGACAGACATGTGGATACACTAGTGGGAATATTCTGGTAGTGGAGGTGACTGAGATCTAGGTTAGATTTAGACCTGTGTTTTGTGAGTCCCAAGCTCCTGTGTTAGGAGGCAGAAAGCAACAAGTACGAGATTTTAAGGAAATACATGTTTTTAAATTTTATATTTTTGGTTGTGAGCCTAGCCTTTAACGGTTGAGCCATCTCTCCAGCCCACATTTTTAAATTTTAAAATAGGCATGTACAGTAGGATTTCTTCAGGATTGTTCCGATAACTTGTGTGTGTCCCCCCTCCTCCATATCTCTCTCTCTCTGTGTGCAGATTTGCACTGAGAGATTGCTGGAGTGACACTGGCAAAATGCTTCTTTCTAGGGTGGAATTGGAAGTAATTTTGCTTGGGTTTTTCCTTGTATTTACTTCCATGGCTTCAAATAAACAATAAGGCACATGCATATGTATCTTTTCCAAGCAGAAGGCATTGATGGATTTTATGTGCCTAAGGCACTTCTCATGTGTACCTCTGCTTTGTTCCTGAGGAAGGCCAGCCTACCAGAAGGGAGTGTTCTAGCTGGTAGGCCCAGGCTTATGACTTTGGTCCTGGTCATGTAGCAGCTACAAACATGGCTGAGTGTGTGGCTCAGCAGAGAGCAGGGAGGAAATTGTCAGGGCACACCTGGGCACCATTTAAACTCGAAGCCAGTGGTATCCTGAGCCTTTGAAGTGGATTTTATGACTGGCTAGCTGGCCATGCTTGTAACTGGACTTGAAGTCACGGTTCCAGGGTTGCAGCAATGAATTATGGATGCTGCCTAACCCTGTGTGGCAGATATCCAAGGGTTTGGAGGTCACAAGGTTAAGGATGTCGCATGTTTGTGGCCCCTGTAGAGAGCAGGACAGATGTGCAATGTTTTTCAGATATTGGAGCACCAGGAAGCAGCAGGTGCTCTCTTACCTGAGGCAGATGTGGGGTCACCATGGCTGCTCAGAAAAACAAGCCAGCATTCATGCATGATGAGCTGAAAATAGACACGCAGCAATATGTATACACACACACACATACACATACACACACACACATACACACACACAGGACACATACTGTCACTTGGAGACCTGTGAAAAGATCTTGGGAGGTCTTTTTTTTGTATTTGTTTTTGCTTGTTTGTTTGTTTTTATTTTGCCAATAGACCTCAACTGGCATCAACCCAAGGCCTAGCAATGAATACAGTCATAGCATGCACTCCCTAAGCAAATGGTATATTTTTGTATCACAGCACACTATCCGACTGTGCAGACCAGCTTAACTACAGTTAGGTACAGTGTCCTGAGTGCCGCCCACAGGCATACAGTTGAGTGGACAGCAAAGGCAGAGAGATAACTACAGTTAGGTACAGTGTCCTGAGTGTCGCCCATAGGCATACAGTTGAGTGGACAGCAAAGGCAGAGAGATAACTACAGTTAGGCACAGTGTCCTGAGTGTCGCCCATAGGCATACAGTTGAGTGGACAGCAAAGGCAGAGAGATCAGCACTATTTCCTTCATGTGAAATTCAAACCAAGCAAAATAAAACTGTGCCTTCAGAGATGCATGATGCTTCAGAGGAAAAACAAAGAGGGATACGATAAAGTTCAGAATAAGGCAGTAAGGCTACACTGGAAAAGAGGGGAGGGGGGGATCAGCACTGGTCACCGCCTCCCAGGGTGGATAAAGCTGGACAATGTTCTCTCTCTCTCTCTCTTTTTTTTTTTTTTTAATATGGAACGCTTCATGAATTTGTGTGTCAACCTTGCGCAGGGGCCATGCTAATCTTCTCTGTATCGTTAGTATATGTGCTGCTGAAGCGAGCACAACAATGTTCTCTTTAAGCTAGTGGTAGGGGCAAGAATGTTTACTTTATAAGTGTTTATTAAATGGCCCAGTTCATGTATTGTGCATTTGTCTGTCATGTTAAAGACAGAACCTGGGATATTGCCCGTGCTAGGTTAGTTAGTACTTTTACCTGGAGACCAGTGAAGGCCGCACTTCTAGTCCAATGTGTTTCTCTGAATGTATTTTATACTTGTGATGAAAATATTAGGTGAGGGTCCTGTCTTAGTCAGAGTTTCTATTCCTGCACAAACATCATAACCATGAAGCAAGTTGGGGAGGAAAGGGTTTATTTGGCTTACTTCCACATGGCTGTTCATCACCAAAGGAAGTCAGGACTGGAACTCATGCAGGTCAGGAAGCAGGAGCTGACACAGAGGCCATGGAGAGACGTTCCTTGCTGGCTTGCTTCCCCTGGCTTGCTCAGCCGGCTCTCTTATAGAACCCAAGACCTCCAGCCCAGGGATGGCACCACCCACAAGGGGCCCTACCCCCTTGATCACTAATTGAGAAAATGCCCCACAGCTGGATCTCATGGAGGCACTTCCCCAACTAAGCTCCTTTCTCTGTGATAACTCCAGCCTGTGTCAAGTTGACACACAAAACCAGCCAGTACAGGTCCTGAAAGCTCTTGTACCAGAGTCAGTGATGTGTGAATGTGTATGTGCGCACTGGAAGGAGAGATTGTTAGGAATGAATGTGAAAATTGACACAAGCAACAGAGGCCCTTCCAGTGCTACAGCAGCCTGGAGGAGCTCCGTGGGTCCTGGAGGTAGCCTCTGATCAGCTCCTGCCAGTGGCGGGAGTATACTGGTGATGGGTTGATGTTGAAGACAGTGACGAAGGTTTCCACAAGTAGCTGACATCAATTTTTGTTGGACCCACAGTACAGCTCAAGAGAGTTTGGAAAATGGGAGGATGAATTGGCACTCCCCCAACCTTTTTGTTAACCCAGGCTAGGCAATCAATAGATTTTCAATTCAGGCATAGTAGTAAAGTTAAACAGATAATAGGAAAAAACATGAACTAAAAAGACTTTTTAGAAACCCTCAGAGAAAAATAGGTAAATATAAGAGAATTAAAAAATAGATACAGTTATGCTTACTGCCAAATCCCATTATAAAATCATCTTCATCAAACTTCCACAGGGTATTGCTTAGGGAATAGTTTGGCAACTCCTCAAAAAGTTAAACATGGACCTAGCTAGCACATGATCCAGTAATTCTACTTCTGGGTGTAGATCCAAGATATAGAGAGTGGTCTTAAACAGATCCTTGTTCATGGTGTTAGCATCTTTCATAAACATCCTGCAGGAGAAGCAATGCAGTGTCAATCAAGAGCTGGGCTGGGGGGAGATCTCAGTGCTTAAGCATGCTTGCTGTGCAAGCATCAGGACCTGCATCCAAGTTGCCAGAACCTACATAAAATGCTGGTCCCGGTTGTTCGTGTTCCCATCTATGACCCCAGTGCTGTGGGGAGACTGGGAGGTGGAATTGTCACGAGGATCACTGGGGCTTGCTGGCCACAAGCTTGATAATTATCCTTCACTATAAGTAGAATGATATTGCCTATAGATATATTAAGGTAGAATATATAAGGGGATATATGAACATATAGTCATATTAAAGCCATATTGGACAAGCCAGATCCCCAAGCTTACTGTATACACCAGACCAATGTAAGGTACAGTACCCCCTAACCTGAACCCTATAAAAATGATGACATCTGACATGATGCCACATGCCTATAATCCTAGCACTTGGGAGCTGGATATAGAAGGATCTGGAGTTAAAGACTGGCCTGAGCTACTTCAGACTGTGATAGACAGAAAGATGGATGATTGGATAGAGAGATAGATGGTAGATAGATAGAGATAGATAGATAGATAGATAGATAGATAGATAGATAATAGATGCATAGATGGATAGAGAGAAATGATAGATGCTAGAAAGGTAGATAGAAAGATAGCTAGACAGATGAATACATAGAAAGATGAATGGATGGTTAGATGATAGGTACATAGATGACAGATGAATGGGTAGATAGGCAATGATATATAGACAGAAAGAAAATATTTATCACTGTGAGCTGTGATGGTCCTGCTGACCTGTCATACAACCACCCAATCAGAAAGAACCAATAAGCAGAGTTCCAAATGATCCTTAGAGCTTCAGCTCCTCGTGGATCTGGCTGCTTGACAGAATCTGCTCAGTTACTGAATTACTCTTCATACATCCAGACCTGGCCCTGTGCTTCCTGTCAGCTCCATCCTGGTGCAAGTCTGCACGCCTCCAGCAGCTCTCCAGCTGGATCTTAAACACCTCATCTACATACCGCAATGACCCCTGTGTGCTGCTGGCTGTAGCAGCCTTGCCCCTGGCCCCACTAAGACCTCTTTGAACTCCATGGTCTCTGTAACATGTCTGTTGCCATTTTGCAAAGTATATATATGATCTGAGAGTTAATATCTGCAATTAAGATTAGGATATGAGAACGTGTGGTTGACAATGGCTAACTATTGAAGAAAAATTGGGATTACTTGGGAAATTGCAGCAAATGCTGCAATAAAACCCGATGGTGTGGGAGACACAAATATGTCTGCATTTCCACTCACAGCAATTGTGAGCTCTGGGTCAACTTTGCAAGAGCCTGTTTTTAAAAACCCAGAAGCACTCAGAATGCTGTTCCTGTGTGAGGAGACAACAGAGAGAGGCCGAGGCTGTGAAGTTTCCTCTTGAATTAGGGAATATGGAAAACAAGGTAGCCTTCCCCTGTAGAAGTTTGAAGGAAGAGAGAGAGTTCCTGTTCTGGGCCCCCTCTGGCTCCTGGGCTTGCTCCTCGGTACAGCACAGAAGCGCCTAAGGACCAGGAGCTTGTGGAAGATCTCCTTCCTGATTCCTATAGAGGTGCTGGGGCCAGGTACCTTCCAAAGATGGACCCCTTGGGAAACGAGCTTTGATAGTCTTCTCTTCTTCCCTTCCTTCCTCTCTTCTTCCCTCCCTCCCTTCCTCCTTCCTTCACTCTTTCCCCCTCTCTCTCTCTGCTTCATTTTCTTTCTTTTCTGTGCTGGAGAATGAACCTAGAACTGTGCACACACTAGCAAGCACTCTACCATTGAGCTTATAATCCCCCTTTTAACTTTGTTTTGAGACAAGGTCCATTGAAATGCCTTGGTTGGCCTTGCTCTGTAGTCCAGCAAGGCTGTGACCCCCTCCCCCAATAACCAGTTCAATAGATATACAGGGAAGAAAGGGAAACAAAATGAAAACAAAAAAACCTAAGATGAAGAGGTAGAGACAGCTCAGCACATGTAAAACCTCTTCATCCCTCAAGTCAAGGGTATAGACTGGTCCAGGAGGAGCTCCCCCAGGGGTGGCAGACACCCCATCAGCATGCCTATGGGGAGGTGATTAGTACCACGGTCCTTTAATCAAGGCCAAAGCTATCACTCATTTATTTAACCTGAAGTAGCCACAGATTGCAATTGAGGGTGGCAGTGGGGTGGGACAGGGGTGATGGGTGATGGAGGCCTCGACGTTGGATCCTCCTGCCTCAGCTTACTGTAGCTGGGATTACAGCCTATGTCTGCAGGCCTGGCTAATTGCCTTGTAATGTTAAATCCACCTATGTTGCTTCTAAAAAAGAAAAAAAAAACATATTTTAAAACTGAAAGGCATGAGAATGAGATATATACTCAATGGAAAATTTGCTTCTCAAACATCTTGAGCAAAAAAAAAAAAAAAAAGAAAAAAAAAACCCTCTCATCCCCATGGCAACCAGATTCCACTGCGACCAACCGTACATATCTGCCAGGTCACCCACCCGCTGGCAAGGCTGGCACATCAGCTCTGCCTAGTGCACGTGGGTGATGGCACCAGCACCCACACAGCGGGCTGCCTCTGGGGCCCTCTCTAGTTTCTTAACTGTGTGTGGGGAGGGCCTCCCAGAAGTCAGTGAGACTTAGGCAGGCCATTGCCCTTCTTGAAGTCCCCTGGGGCACTGGATCTGGGTCATGTATGTGCTGCCATTCTGTACTGAAGAAGCCCTGACAAGATGGAAGAGACACTTAAGCTTCTTCCCTCCATGATCAGGTTATCATCTTCATTTCTCCCTTGAAAAAAAGTCATGCTTAAGAAGAATGGATTTATGTCAACAGAAGAAGACACGAAGAATTCCTCCAGGTCCTGAGTGGCTATGGCCGTGTCACCAAAGAACTAGAAATTCTTATCTCTTTCAAAAATAGGGGCTAGGGAAGACCTCGTTTTTTTCCTAAGCTAGTCTTAAGAAAACCAAACCAAACCAAACAAACAAACCATGTCTTTGATACAGAGAGGGGCGACAACATGAGGCCTAGGCCTTCTCCCAGGAAGGAACTTATTAGCCTGCCCATGAATTTACATATGTTCTAGTCTTTTGTTGTGATAAATATTATTTGGGGGTTTCTACCTCATCTTAAATTATTGAGTTCCTAAGTAAAAGATATAAAACCTTTATATTTCTAATAAGCCTTAAGGCAGTAGGGCTGGGCAGATGTCAGCCCTCTGTGCTATTTTGTCTTCTTCCTGTTAGTAACCGGAGCTATCATTTGCTGTGTTCTGCCTGGGCTGTTCCTACTCAGACAGGCTGGCTCTCACGGCCAAGCATTCACGATCCACCAATCCCATTGTGGCTCCACCCCCTCCTTTCTTCTCTCCTCGTGACCCCTGCCTGAGACCCTATGCTGGGGAACCTCACCCCATGCCCTCTCTTCTGCCCAGCCCAGGCTGTAGGCATTTTCAGGGATAACTTGGGGGGAAGCAAGTTTACACAACAGAAGCTGGTGCACTTGAGGATCTCCTGGTCTTGGAGCAGACAGATCTTGGGGTACAGAATTTAGCATTTGAATACATAGCAGCACCTGATCAACCCGCTGTAGGCTTGTGTTCTCATGCTAATTATGTTACCTCAAAACCTGTTTGTCCCCAGTTATATTTTGACTAGTCAATAAAGTTGTCAGTGGCCAATGGCTGGGCAGAGAGACAGAGGAAGGAGGGAGAGGGGGCTTCTACCATAACAGGGGCATAGGAGATGGATCACACCAGAAAGGTGCAGGAGAGACAGCTGACATATAGATACAGGGGAAAGCAGCCACAGGAGGGCTACCCAGCAGAGTCCAGGGCTGCAGAGATGAAATATAGATTTAGTAAGTAATAACTCAGGACTACCAGAGGGGAGTGTGTGTTAGCCCTGTGGAGTTAGGGAGTGGCCCAGCCATTGAGCTGCTTAGGGCATATTAACAATATGGCTGTGTATGGTGTCTACATTTTGGGAATCCAGAACATTGGGAGGGTGGCAAGGAACATGAGCATGCCCACCAGGAGGTACAGAGTGGATTAACTTACTAGCTAAAACCCACTACAGTCTTGTCACAAAGCTATAGCTGTAGGCTCCCTTCTTCCCACCTGGATCAAACTGTAATCAAATCTCCTTTACCATTTTGTTTTCCTAATTTCATTTAGAGAGGGAAGCTAGGTCCTGGGCTCCTGTACTTAAGTGTGGGGTTACATTTGGGAAGGGGTTAGAGCTGCTAAGTACGTGCTAAGTACTGCTCACTGGAACACCAGGCTCCTATGAGAATCACAACAGTCTGGAGTCCTTCATTTGCTTGAGCCCGAGGCAAGCCAGGCTTGGCAGTGCACACGGGGATTACAGTCAGTGCTCCAGACAGGCTGAAGCCTACAATGGCTCTCAAATTCAAGGTCAGCAGAGTAAGCTAAGTGCCACCTAGAGAAACTTAGTGAGTCCTTGCCTCAAAAAGGGGAGAAAAGGGGGGGGGGAGGAGATAGGAGGAGGGAGAAGGGGCAGGAGGGAGGAAGGTGGAGTTGTAGATTAGTGGTACAGAACTTGGGTGTCTGCAGAGGTCTAGGTTCAGTCTTTGATACAGTAAAACAAGCAAACCCCAAGCTGATGTAAAGGTCAGCTGGAATAAAGACATTCTAGAGTCATCCCGGCCCCCTCTCTTAGGCCATCAGACAACAGACAATGCACCCTAAGGAACTGGGAGAAGGCCAGCCTGGAGCCTGGTGCCAATCAGAGAAGAAGTGTGCTTCCTTGAAGATTCATACTGTTCTCACAACTGTCTGACCACCTAGCAGGAGAGCCTGGAGCCCAGTGATGAGCAGGCCACTCCATGAGCTGCACTGCTCAGCTGTGCACCTTGCTTCCCTCTGCTTAGGACTCAGCCTTAGTCAGAGCCCTGAAGTTGCAGAGTTATGGAGGCTCTTTATTTCTCTTTTCCCTATGTGGCCTCAGAGATCTCCCTTTTCTGCTTTTCCACAATTGTCTCATTTTAATCGGCCTATTGACGATGGGAAGCTGAATCTAGCTTATTCCGACTGACAGAGCCTGGGCTCTGACCCCAGGAACTCTTGTGACACTAATTCCCTCCTAATGCTTGGCTCCTTGAATGGACTTCTGACCCCTTGGGTTGGCACTGTTCCCCACTCTGACCATTTTGGAACAAGCCTTTCCTCCCTGGTTGCGTAGGCACCAGGATCAGCCTAGAAGCAGTGTGTTCACCCTCCCTGAGGTTTCTCTTTCCTGTGGGAGTGACTCAAGAAAGACCTAGTCGTCATCGCTGCAGCTCTGGTTGTTGTGGGTATAAAAAAGCAGGCCTTCAATCTGGGCGATTGGGCGGGGGTGGGGTGGGGTGTGGGGTGGGGTGTTCTGCCCTGGATGGTAGGCAGCACTCTCCTCTTGCTCACAGTGTGGTGTTTATAACCAGCAAGCTTGGCTTCCAATTATAAGCTGTGGCCTTTTCCTGTGCTGGGCTATGAGCTGAGCATGTGTGTTTGGGGGTTATCTTTGACTGGACCCAGAGTTTAGCACAGGAACAACTGCAGCATTGCTATTAGATCCCAGGACTTTCTCTATTGCCTATATTACCTTGTGTTTGACCAGGTTTTGAAGGGGAGAGGGAGGGGTGGGTGGTGGCCATATTTCTCTATATCTCAAGTAAAAGCAAAGTGGGGCTTGGCCTTTCTGCATCACTGGTAGGCTCCTTAACACCAAATTATGGATTGATTGGTGTGTGTTGGTGCGCACCCATGCACCCGAGCATGCGCAGTAAGTGGGCGTGGGGCCATTCTTGCTTTTGTGAAAACTCCCTAGAATGACCTTCTACCAATCCTTTGTTTCTCCCCATCCTAAAGTTAAAACAAGAAGAAAACATAGTGGTTTATGGGGTACTGGTAAGGAAAATTTTTTCTTTTTATAACCCATAGTCACCATTGAAACCGTGTAAGTTCACAGTGTGAAAGCAGTGTGAAAGCCTCTAGCTTCCTTTGTAGATGGCTATGTGATTCAAGAAGCTAGTGGTAAGCTAGAGGGATAAGAGGAGGGGGAGGTAGAGAGAGAGAGAAATCTGTCTGCAGCAACCTAGACCAACCAGCCTGACTTCCTCACTCCTTCCCTCCTTGCAACTTAGACAACTTTCAGAGGACCTTGATCTGAAAGGGCTTCTGAGTGTATGCTAAGCCACCACAACCCCGTGACAAGGGCAGGGGTCTGTCCACTCACCTGTCAAGTAGCAGGCTTTGGCGTCCCAGTTACGCGCTCCCCCAGATGGCTCTCAGAACAATTCATAGTCTTGCCCCCCAAAGACCTGTAGTCTCATCTAGGGAATGAAGAATTCTGGAAGCTATTGATCTCAAACAGAAACCGCTGTTGGGGTGTTAGGGCCTTGAGTCTAATTCCTGTTACATAAGAATGTACTTCAATGCTTTCTAGGGTCCTCTATAGTTTCCTAATAAAGGGTTCTAATTAATAAGTAGGTGTTTATGTGACTCATCCTGATTTCTACAAAATTTGATGCGTTCTTTTTTTTTTTTTCTGATTTAGTACCAATTTATATTTAGTGAGTTGTAAAATTTAGAATCAAAAGTGAATAAGAATTTATTGAGGACAGTTATATGTGGGGCAGAAACAGGCAAGTGACTTTGGAGAAATTTGGACTAATTATTTTCTCTATTCTCCATGTGTTAAAGAGACTGTCCTCCCATGTCTAGCCAATTCCTTGAGAGTGCAGAGGACTCCCCTTTGAGATGCCAAAGCACTCCAGAGCCAACACCCTCTACAATGGCTGCAATCCAGGCAGTGTTCTCACACAGAATCGAGGGCCAGCTGGGAACCAGTGAGTAATGCCATGCCCATAACCTAGGATGCTCTTCTATTGGCTAATCCTTGACCACTGATTAACTGCTCCTCTCCTACGTGGCCCTGTGTGCCTCTCTGTGCCTTGTCTCCCTGTTTCTTTGTGTAGAATCTCAGTTGTTTCTCCTATATTTGCTATTTGATTATACTTGAAGCAAATTTCCAGTGCCTTGTTAACATACTCAGAGGAAATGAAGCTGGTACAGTTAGCACTAGGAGACTGTTAGATTCACCTGGATGTTGTCTGTCCAGGATTTACCAACATACCCTTAGATTTCATTGGCTTGCAGTGGTCTAATGGGCAGCTAGACTCGAGAAGTCCCAGGGCAGTGGTTCCCTGAGCAGGATCCTGGGTCAGGATCTACATCACCTGCTGTAGTTAGAGATGCTAATTCTTGGGCCCCACTCCAGACTTTAACTTAAGGATTTGAAGTAGGGAGCTAAAAAATTGCTTCCCAAGTGGCTCAGGTGACAAAGATGCTGAAGTCTGATGTGGTTAGAGGAGTGGGTCCAGTGACAGCTGGCCTTGTAGCCATGGTGAGGAATGTGGCCTTGTTTTAAGTGTGAAGGAAGTTACAGGGAGAATTTGAACAGGCTCTGGCTGCTGCATGCTATGTGGTAAGGATCTGACTCACCAAAGGGCTATCTCCTGCAGCTGTAGAGACAGTTGGTTCTGGGGCATGGGAGTGAGGGCAGTCAGAAGAGCAGGCCCACCTACATCAGCAGCTTGCAACATGAGGCAGCTACTGTCAGCAACTCAAAGCCCCAGTGTGGACAGCACGTGTCTTCAGCCTGCACTATCTCCCCAATCATATTCACAGGGCCAGGACATTTCTGTAAGCTGGGCTAGATATAGCAATCCAGGTCTGGGGCTCTGAGGCTCTTCCCTGTGAAAGTATCCACTGGCTTTCCACAGTACATCTCTGACACTTGGTGTGACTGAGACAGACCTATGGCTCCTGGAGGAGTCAGATAGGTTAGTAATTTTGAGTGATACAAAGCGCTCATTTGAGGCTCTTTAGAACAGGAACACTGGCTGCTCTTGCAGAGGACCTGGGTTTGATTCCCAGCACCCACAAGATAGCTCACAATCATCTACAACTCTAGTTCTAGGGGGTACAAAGCTGTCTCCTGGTCTCCACATATGGTACACAGACATTCATTCAGGCAAACACCTAGACACACAAAATAAATTAAAAAACCCAAGAGATCTCCAGCACTCACACCACTTCAATGTAAGTTTTTAGAGTGAATGCCCAGAAATCTACAGTTTTACAAGTTTCCTATAGAACCCCCATGATGCAAGCCTGTAGTCCCTGTTGCTCAGGAGCTGAGGCAGAAGATTGCTCAGGCCACAAGCTCATGGACAGGTTGGGCAACAGAGTCCCCACCTCTAAGGCAGTAGGCAGCTCAAAGCTTCATACAATCCCTAGTTTATAGAGAAACAAGGGCCAGAGGAACATGTCAAATGACGCATAGGATATAATTGGCAAATGCAACAATTGGGAAAATTCCAAATCAGTACTGTTTTTTCTTTTCTTTTCTTTCTTTTTTGGTTTTCTGAGACAGGGTTTCTCTGTGTAGCCCTGGCTGTCCTGGAACTCACTCTGTAGACCAGGCTGGCTTTGAATTTAGAAATCCGCCTGCCTCTGTCTCCTAAGCGCTGGGATTAAAGGCGTGTGCCACCACTGCCTGTCAGTATTGTTTTTGTTTTTGTTTTTTTTTTTTTTCAACTAATGAATTGCAAGGAATTGTGGAGGATCCATCTATACATTAAGCCATGACAACCACATGTAATATAGCATGCCTTATTTAAATTATAATTCATTTAACTACAAAAATTGGATCTGACAGTTTAGGATAACAAAAAGCTATTGTGAGGTCTGGCATGTGACTCATACCTATACCCCTAACACTGAGAAGTTTGAGTCTTACCTGCTACATAATAAGTCCCATGCCAGACTGGGTAGAGTGAGATCCTTCTCAGAACTCAGAAAGCCTCTTGCTCCGTCAGATACTTTGACAGTGTAACTTTCTTTTTCTTTCTTCTGTCCTTTCTCCTCCTTTTAGTAGTAGTAGTAGTAGCAGTAGTAGTAACAGACCCTGTGTGCTTAAATGTGGATGAACTTCATGGCTGTAGTTTGGCTCAATGTTTTTTTTCCAGTGCAGTTGTTTAAATGCTCTGCACACACTAGGCGAGCATTCTCTTACTGAGCTGACTCCCTCCCTGTGATTTGTTTCTACTTTTGAAGAGATGATTTATTAAACCAAATCTCTGTAGTTCATCAATCTGTGTGCTGTGCTTGATACTTAGTGCGGTGAAACTTTTCACAGGACATTGGTTAAGAAGACAGCTAGATGGAGTATCCCTGAATATCAATACTTTCCTTCAATGTAAACGGTGAGAAAGCAAACCCGACACTTGGCAGCTGCCCACCACAGCCTAGAAAGCAGAGTTAGACATGTTTGTGTTTCCATCAGTTCCCACTGTTTTGAGGCAGACTTTAGAGCTCAGAAATGTATTTCATCTTCACCTTTTATTTTGAGCCACTTTCCTCAAGTTACCTGGGTTGGTCTTGAACCTTTGGATTCAAGTGCTCCTCCTCATTCAGTAGTAGGACCATAGTACACCACTGTGCTCAGCTGTTCCACTGTGTTTGCTTGAGAAAGAGGCTCGTGTACCCTAGGCTGGCCCTGAATGCCATTCTCCTGATTCTTCCTCCCAAGTACTGGGATTATAGCACTTTTATTACTGGAAACCTAAAACCACACATTTTGTTTTATTGTTTAAAGCAGGATGGAGCTTCAGTTCTAGGTGCATGCTCATCTAACAGTCCAGGAGACAGAACGAGATGGCCTTCTGCTCAAGTCACAGGGCTGACAGTCCCACCAGAGATCTCAGCTCCTATCATCCAGGGCGGACCTGCTCTCTGCCTGACAAGCTGCCATGTACTGCCTCTCTCAAGTGGTGTCACAGCATCCTGCATATGACACTGGCTGTGCCGGACAAGCCTGCAGGTGGGCGTTCAGGGTCCTTGCAGTTAGCACTCCTCACATATGGAGCTAGAGGAAAACTGACCCCAAAGTGGAGAAAATGCTACAGGTTCCTCCCAGAGCAATAGTAGAAAAAAACCATCAACAACCCAATGAATGAATGTTGATTCTAGGCAGCTTAAGGTATTTTTGGGGATTACCACAATATTTTAATGACAGGCTGGGAGAGGGAAGTAACTGATGTTAAATAAATGCCAAGCATAGTTTTTTTTAGCTATTCTTCCCACAGCAATAAAAAAAAAGCTATAAGTGTTTTTGATTTCTAAAAGCCAAATTTAATAAATTAATAACTGCATGCCAGGTAAAAATATAAATTTATA
>NW_022196897.1:60521613-60555386 GCF_008632895.1 Mastomys coucha
ATTACTAGAAAACATTCCTTCATCTGTAAACCATTTCTTTTCTCCTCAAATCAAAACTCTAAAATAAAATGTCTTCATTTTTGATAAGCAGCTCCACCACCAGTCTTTGATAGCGTATGTCGTTCAGGGCAGCCATGGGGTCTAGCTCTGGTGATCTCATGAGGGTTGGGCCAAACACGATCCCAAGGTTCTCTGCACTCATCAGATTCTCCTTCTCGTGAAGAGTCACTCTGAAAAAACACAGCAAAACACAGATGAGTCAGTGATAGAGGATGCTCTTCAGCAAGTCTGGACACCCAAATGAAACCAGAGCCACAGCCAAGGTATGCCCACTGGCCAGCTCTTCTAAATTATTATTCCATGCTTCTTTGAAACCTCAAGGGATGCGACTTCTTTTGAAGTAAGTCATACTGATAAATGAAGTCCTGGTGATTGCTGGGGCTCACATTTGGACTGTGTGAGTTCAGATGTTTGTGGATCCCCTTGGCCAGACACATTTCCAAAAAGGAGGAGGGGGCAGAGGAGGAGAAGGTCTACCCCCCTTTTCCCTTGTCTCTGTGGCTCCCTTAGGCAAGGTGAACTCTGAGTGTCTAAGAGAGCATCATGCAGGCAGGGAAGAATGGCTCACAGTTCAGAGAGGTCAGGGTCTGTATCTCTTCCCTTTATCCCACAGCAACAGCACAGACAGAGAGCTACTAGTTTTATTATAGAACACTTAACTAACGCCAAATATGAAGCAAACTTTAATTTACAAGTGGCATTAGTTGTAAACATACTCAAAGGAAGTTTGAACATGATGCCTTTAAAGTGGGAAAGAGCTGGACGTGGTGGTTCACACCTTTAACTCTAGAGGCAGGCAGATGTCTGAGTTGGAGATGCACCTGGTCTATACAGGTCAGCCAGGATTACATGGCAAGACAAAGAGAAGATGGAGTAGGATGTGGAAGAGGGAGAAGGAAGGAAAGGAAGAAAGGAAGGAAGGAAGAAAGAGGAAGGAAAGAAGGAAAAAGGGAAGGAACAGGTATCTGTGAGTGACTGAAACATATTTTGGGGCATATACAGAATTTTTGTTTCTAATTGATTTTACTGTTTGAAGCCCTAAGTCCACTGACATCACATAACTGGAAATTTTGATCATCACCAATCCCATCCTAGCTTCAAATTGACCAATTCTTCCCTACTCCATCACTGTTTATGCACTTTCCATGTTGGTAACAGCAGTTCAAGCAGTTGTTAAAAAATCCAAACTGCTTACGCCAAGCTTCAAGTGCTTACTTGGAACAATAAGCAAAGAAAAATGAGTTGCCTCACAAGCTGACAGCAGCAACCCTTTCCCCATCCAGGCAATGTTCACCAATGTCTACAGAACACTAGCATACTTACTAGCAGATCCTAGAACTGCAGTGCAGGGATGTCAGGATGAGGCTGGCACATGGTACTGCAGTGCACAATATTTTTAGCATCCTTTCCCAACTAGCACAATTTCTCAAAAGACAATGTTGCTATGCACCTACGCATTCTCTCAATAAAACGTGACCTTTCTTTTACCTTTTGCTTAATTTTATTCTTGAGATTTGGTTGTAATACAGCAGTAAGATATGAGCTGCAACTTGCCTCTTGAGATGTGCCATGAGGTACCGGAGCGTCTCGCAGTGGGCGGGCGGCAACGATCTCAGTGCTTCATGAAGGGTCTCCAATTGCTCATCAGGGTCCATAATTTCTACAACACCAAGGAGAGAGATATGCTCTAGCAGAAAACTGATGTGAATGCTCATGGGGCGCTCTTCTGGGATGCTTCTGTAAAGCTAGTGAAAATGGTTTCCCATAGCCAAAATGCAGCTGTCCATGGCCACCTTAGGTTCAGTGTGGCAATCCAGTTTAATGGGCCTTTTCCCCTTGAGAGTCTTATGGTCTGTCACTTGAGGAAAGTGGATACACTAGATATTGTGTATGCAGCTCTATCAAATCCAGATACATGTAGAGACACAAACAAAGCCTTACACACCCTAAAGAGTTCATCTGAGAACAGCATACATATTGCCCAGGATATTTAGAAATTCATTTGCAGTATACAAGACAAGGTAGCCCACGGCCCTTTATGATTCCTGGCAAAGACTTCCTGACATTGTTTAATGACATTGGTTTTCTCTTTCTTTTCTTTTCCCTTTTTTCCCCTTTTTTCAAGACAGGGTTTCTCTGTGTAGTCCTGGCTGTCCTGGAACTCACTCTGTAGACCAGGCTGGCCTCAAACTCAGAAATCCACCTGTCTCTGCCTCCCAGGTACTGGGATTAAAGGTATGCACAACCACTGCCCATCGACATGGTTTTTCTTTCGAGTGTTATGGGAAGAACCCATGCCTCATACATGCTAGGCAAGCACTCTACCACTGAGCAATATGCCAGCTCTTCATTTTTCTTAGTCAAGAACTGTATCATCTAACATTTGCTTGTTGTATTTATTATACTTAGAGTTATATAACAAAATGAAGCCTCTCTTCAAAGCATGAGGACTCTCCATTTTTCAGAATATGTTCTGAAGAAACACACTGCACACAACTCTAAGTGTGCTGTGCTATGGTGGGATCTTGGATAAGGGGGTTCTTCTAAAAGAGTCCATTATGAAGGAAGATCTCCAGCTGGTCATCTGAGAGCTGCACTAAGGGCCCACACACCAGCCACTTTCTGTAAGAACTCTGCTCGAGCTATCAATCACACCTGTAACACAAGGAGTTGATGCTGTCAGAATTGTGTGCTCTTGAAGAGCACCACAGCATACCAGCCAGCGCTCTGGTTACAGGAGTGTCTTAAACGCTGGTCTCAGGCCCTCACACTGTCGAGTCCTAATCAACACGACAGCCTTGAAATGCTGGGAAGACTCCATCTGCCTGTGTCCAGTGTTTAAGACAGAAGACTGAAACTCTGGCTCTAACAATAAACAGTCCAGCTCAATGACATTGTATCCCGGGTACAGTGTAGAACAAAGGTTGGGCTTAAACATGACCAAACAGATCTAACGATTGTCAGAATGTATATGATCAGTGACTGAAGCCTTTTAGTTCAAAAAAAAACCTTTGACTACTCTACAGTTTTGATCCAAAGCTTCCTCAATTCCCTGTTCATTTCTTTATAATAAAGAATATGTGTTTTGTCTTTTGCTATCAGGATGATGCATGAACTGCAAACCTTGGGGACTTTAAGGGGTTTATCTATTCACAACACAGCTATTTTCTCAGACACTGAAATGCAGTAATTTGATTTCTGGAATGAAGAAAATGAAATTCTGTTTACCATGGAAAGCTAACTCAGCATAGGGCCAATTAATCTGAAGCAACATGACTTTGGAAATTAAAAGCAGGTTTTTCCTTTTAACTTCTACAATTAATCTTGGCCAGGAGGAGCTTGAGACAGTGGGAAGCTGTGGAGAGCACTGGTGTGCTAGCTCAGGAGAGTTATTTCCTCCTGAAGGGGCTGACAGCAAACACTGAGGCCAGCATCCCAGGCTACAGTGCACAAGAATGAGGCAGGTGCTGTGAGATAGCCCAAAGCATGCTGTGCTGGGTGCCTGGATTTCAAATCGTGGTCAGGAAAAAGCTCAATGTGAGGGAAATGTCCTGAGTAAAGGCACCTTAGAGACCTGAAGGAATGAGACGAGAAGGGAAGGTGGTCACTGCTGAGCTATGTGCAGGTAGAGCAGAGCATGCCTGTAAAAGTGAGGGAGAGTGTAGCAGATGTGGCTACAGAACTCTTCTCATGTGAGCTGTGTCAAATCCGAACAGTAAGGTTAGGAAAGTTATGTAACCCAATGCTCAGTTAACCACGTTACTTATTTTTCATGTGTGAGTACAGTGGCACATCATGGAGGTCACTTCTTTCTACCCTATGGGTACTGGAGGTCAGACTCAGGTTGTCAGCCTTGGTGGCAAGTGCCTTTTACTCCCTGACCCTCTCACTGGCCCTAATGCTTAATTTCTACAGTTCCCTTTCCTCTAGCTGCCATGAGAAGCACAAAGGACTACAGAAGGTCAAGAAGAACAGCAGGAAGAACATCCCAGTAGACAGAATCCAGGGCCTACAGCAGGCATTGTGCAGATGGCAGCAGTGTGAAAGTATCTTATTCTGAGTCTATTTTGAAGATAGAGCTCTTAAGGTTTCCTGATGGGGAATGTATGCGAAAAGGGAGAATAAGGAATGATTAAGGCTGGGGTGCAGACAACCGGGAGTGGTGGAGGTCTGGGGATAGCTCCATTTGTAATTTCAGATGTCCAATGAACATGATGACCTGGATGAATCTGTGGTTGCAGAAAGAGGCACCCCGAATTTCCAACGGGTTCTAGTTGGAACATGCCAAAATGCACTGTCTCTTTGACACCACGCTGGCCAGATTCTCCCCTGGACAGCAGCCCCTCTTCTCTCTCGGGCACTCAAGTATTATCTACCAAATTTTTTAGAGACATATGGTTTTAAAGACAGAAGCAAAATGGCAGAAATAGACAATCTTTTCTTAAAAAAAAGATGCCAATACTCAGAAACTTTCTCTTCTTTAAAGAGTAAGATATGAATTACAGGTATGAGTTTTGAAACAGAAATAAAAGTTTGCAAATGAGCCATTTTCTTCTTAACTAGAATTTTAAAACCCCCAAAAAAACCCAACCAACCAACCAACCAACAAACAAAACAAAAACAAAAACCCCCAAAACCACAAAAACAAACAAACAAAAAACCCTCAAGAACAACAACAACAAAAAACCCAAATACTTCTTTGGCTGAAGAATATGAGTAATGAGGCCTGAGTTCAGCTCCCCAATTCTGAAAACAAAGCAAAACAAAACAAATTTCTTGTTGATATGAACCCCTGAGTACCAGAAGCGTAACTGATGGGCCAGTGCTTGTTTGTGAACTCTGACGGTCTGTGCACGGTGTAAGTATGGAAACTAAGAACATCATCTGGGTTAGAGCGCGTAAGTGCTTGTGGATACACCGATTGTGGCGAGAGCTGCAGGGGATGTACTTAAAACCTCACTGACAACACTTAGCAGGAGAAGCAGTTCCTGAAAAGAGGTGGCTTGTCAGGTGTTGGACTCCAGAGCCCGTGTACTTACTGGCAGACTCTATGAACTTGGGGTATGCATCGTACGTGATGAGAGGAATTGGCAGATCCCTGAAGTACAGTTTAAGTGCACCAGTGATAATGTTGATGTCCTCATACATGTTCACAGAAATATCCGCCTTCTCACCATCTTGTAAAAGAAACAAAAGTAAACATTGGATTCTTAAGCTGTATCATTTTAACATGATTTGTGCATGACTACATTTTAAAGATAGGCAACACTCCAGTTTTTTTTTTTAAATTAATTAAAATGTATTTTATTCTAACTGTACAGAAGTTTGTGGAGCTTGGGACCGGACAAGTCTATGCTCAAGTAGACCTGAAACTCTACCTGTGATATTTTTGTGAGTTAAGTGATTTTTATTTAAGAAACAAAAAATAAACAAGCAAATAAAAACCCCCATATTTTCATTATTAGCAACCAACACTTCAGATTCTAAGATCAAATTCAGCATGAAACATGATATGCATGAGTGGCCCACTTCTGTAAAACTTTTCAGATTTTTCTCTCTTCAAGCTACTTGGTTTCCTTGCTCAGCTCTGTGTGTATGTGTGCAGACTGGGGTGGAAATAGCTTTTACATTTCCTAATTACCTGAGAATCCTCAGGGGAATAATGCAGTATTGCTTTCTTTCTGCTTTATAGAAGCATGATTTGCAAAAGAGAGCACAGGCCTGGCCTGCCAACCCAGTTTGACCCCAGAGACCACATGGTGGAAGGTGAGAGGCCCACTCCTTCAAGCTGTCCTCTGACCTCCAACACGCACCACCCCCAATTAATAAATGTAAACCAACAATAACGATGATGACCATCCCATCTCACTCACACCGGGCTTCATAGAGGTAACATTTGGATCTTGCCTGAGCAGGGCCCCATGTAAGGAGGCAGTGAGAGGTGGGAAGCAGAACAGAACGCCCACGCGCCTCTGGAGGTGTTCGAGTGAGAAGAGAGGCACTACAGAGCGGAAGCCAGGGAGAGCTGTGGGCGCTCACATTTGGAAGCAGGCTGTCTTCACGGGTCCAGCACTGCCTGTATTTATATTTGTTATAAAATCTGAATCTGTATCTACTTAAGACTTAATCAGTATTATTTCCTTGCTAGATGTGTGTATCTGCATGCCCAAATGTGTGCACAGGTGAACAAACTTTAGGAATGAAAAAGGAATGAGTTGCTAAGCTACAAAAGACATACACAAAAGAAACCATCAATGCATAGGGACAGAAGTCAGTCTAAAATGACTTTGTGATATACAGTTCCAATTGGAAAAGGCAAAAAGGTTCATGGTTGCTAAGTATTTGGGGGAAGAAGGGACAAACAGGTAGAGTATGAGGATTTTTATGTTAGTGAAATTATTCTGTACGATACTGTGATGCTGACAGAGATAGCCCAGTGTAAACTCTTGAGTTTTAGTCAATAATGTATCAATGTTAGGCTATCAATGATAACAAATATATGATACTAAATACAAGATGCTAAAACAGACAATATAGGGCATGCCTGGATCCCAGTGTGCTTGAGGTAGGCACAGGAAGGTCAAGAGTTCTAGACCAACCTGGGCTAACATAACATAACATAACATCTCAAAATCAATGTAGTAACAGTGACCTTGGGAATGGATACCAGAGGGAGAGATTGCAAAGGAAATCAGCACTTTCAGCCAAATTGTTCTGAAACTCTAAAAGTGCTCCATAAAAGCCCTTACAAAATCCAGACTCTGAAAATGCAGAGTATTTCAGCCTTTCTAAACTCCCGGTCGATTGTGAGTCAGCTTCTAAGTGTCTCTTTCACCCAGGGTAAAGCCATGGTCAAGACCGGATAAAGCAGGATAGAGTGCTTTCTGGAAACCAAAGGCAATGTCCCTGGAGGAGACACTAGAAAGCATGCAGGTGCCCTGGCCTAAGGACCTGAAGAAGGGGACTACAGGCAGGGATCATCAGCACTGAAGCCAGGAAGAAACAGTGAGGGTGGTTTTTGTTTTCCTTCCCCTTTTTGCCAGAGTTCCTGTTCCAATACCTATTAATTATTTTCTATGAAGACTCTAGATTCAAGTATCCCTCTGTTCCCAGGGTCTAAAACCCCATTGTTCCAGTGTGTATAAACAGACCACTTCCCAGTGTACACAGGCCAGCTACTTCACCAGTCTTTAGCCTGGGAAATAAGGTCACCATTCTTTGAGCTCTACTGTATGTGGAGCAGGTAGGGTTCAGACTGCGCACCAGCAGGGTCCACTCTACCAGCGTCTTCACTCCTCTCCAGGCTGCAGTGCTTGCTGTTAGGGTTTTGCTACTCAACCTGTACAGCTGCTCTGTGCTGATCCACAGGTTAGCACAAGCGTGCACATTTCTCCTTGGGAAGCTTCTCCTAACTGTAGTGTTTGTCCCTTGCTCTACCAGGCTGTGCTGTGTTTTCTTCTTATTAATACTTTCCTTCATGGAACGTATGAAAGTGAAATCAGTAACTACTGTGCACTTATTTTAAGTCCGACACAGATGCAAGGACCAAGAACATAGGCTAACTATCAAATTATAGTAAAGAACTCAGTGCCTGGCATGTGGCAGCAACTTAATGTCACTTTTCAGTGACTAAATCAGCACAAGAGAGATTTCAGAAAGCTAGGAGCCTACTCTTGGGTTTACTATAGACATCATTATTAAGACAATTCTTTTAAAACCTGCTTTAAAATTTGATTGATAGAATTTTCATGATATAACTAAATCATTTAAAGTATATAATTCAATGTTTTTCATGTACTTACAAAGGATAAGAATACTACTATAGCCTGATTTTAGAACTTTCTTATGCCCCTCAAAGTCCCTGTACCTGTTAGCACCATGACCTTGCTCTGGCCTTCGCAAAGGAGGGTATACATCCCTCCCATCAGTCTGCATGGTTTGTCTATGTTACATGTATTGGTCATGCAACACGTGCTCTTTCACTTAGCTTAGTTTAATAACATATATTGGCATTCTATTCCTTTGTTTTCTAGCTGCTGAATATATCTATTTATTAAAACATGAATTCAAAAATTTCCATTTATTTTGTATGTATGTATATATGTATGTATGTATGTATGTATATATGTACGTATGTGTGTGGGCACATATGTGTCATGGAATACATGTGGAAGTCAGAGGACAACTTGTTAGAGTTGGTTCTCTCCTTTCAGTCAGGTTGTCAGGACTGTCTAGTAGGGTCTTCATTGTTGTGTGAAACACCATGACCAAAAGCAGCCTGGGGAAGAGAGGGTTTATTTGGCCTCAGATTACAGTCTATCATTAGGAAAAGCCAAGACAGAAAGGAAGTCAGGGCAGGAACCTGGAGGCAGGAACTAAAGCAGAGGCCATGGAGGGATGCTTACTGGCTTGATCTTCATAGCCTACTCAGCTTATTCTCTAACATAGCCCAGATTACTAGCCCAGGCAAAGCATTCCCTCACTCTGGGTGGGACCCACCTGTTAGTTAATCATGAAAAGCACTACAGACTTGCCTAGAGGCAATCTGATGGAGGCTATTTCTCAGTTGAAGTTCATATTATCAGATCACTCCAGACTGCCAAAACCAAGACAGACATAATAGCAAGTGCCTTTACCACTAAGCCATCTCTCTTTCTTTCTTTTTGGTTTTTAAAGATTTATTTATTTATTTATTTATTTATTTATTTATTTAATGCACACGAGTGCGCTGTAGCTATCTTCAGACGCACCAGAAGAGTGCATCAGATCTCATTACAGATGGTTGTGAGCCACCATGTGGTTGCTGGGAAATGAACTCAGGACCTCTGGAAGAGGAGTCAGTGCTCTTAACCATTGAACCATCTCTCCAGCCCCAAGCCATCTCTTTATAACAAACAAAAAACCCAGGATTTACGCATATAGGTAAGTATGTATATTTTTTTGAGACAGGGTTTCTCTATATAGCTCTAGCTGTCCTGGAACTCACTATGTAGACCAGGTTGTCCTAGAACTCACAGATCTGCCTGCCTCTGCCTCTTGAGAGTTGAGATTAAAGACATGAGAACACACACACACACACACACACACACACACACACACACACACACACACAAAACTGCCTTTCATTTGTTTCACTTTAAATTGTTTTCTGTTAGCCAGGTAGTGGTGGCACACGCCTTTAGTCCCAGCACTTGGGAGGCAGCCAGCACTTGGGAGGCAGAGGCAGGCCAATTTCTGAGTTCGAGGCCAGCCTGGTCTACAGAGTGAGTTCCAGGACAGCTAGGGCTACACAGAGAAACCCTGTCTCGAAAAGAAAAAGTTTTCTGTTAAAAACACTATAAACAATCTAAAATGTGAGCTCCAGGTCCTGGTTTTCTATGCAGAAGCACATCTTAGCAGCACAGTCTGTAATACCTTCTTCTGACTCTCTCCTGTTCAGCCCTTGGCTCACTGAGCACAAGCCCTGGCTCTTGTGATGAGGCTCTGCCACGACCTCTCAGTGTACCCCCCATATACTGTTTGTGGTTCCACCTGAAGAAGACTGCAGCCAAGCTGTTGGCACCTGCTGACCTTTTAGAGTAGGTAGTGCTCCACCTGCTGACTATCTCCTAGATGAGCAGAGACTGCCCCAAACCTGCCTTTACCTTGACTCTGGGACTAAAGGGTCCATAGCAGCATTCTCTATCTGCCTCTTTCCTCAATTCCTTGTTTGAAAGCTAGGCCTCCTGGAAATGATCACTCTTGATTACTTCATGCTACTTCCTTGGCTATCTATGATAGCCACCAGCTTTAAACATTCCACATTTGTGCGCAGGGCTGATTTAATGATTTGCACCATGGGTTCTCATGCTAAAACTCTATGTAATTCCTATGAATGATTGCAGGACATGTCTGGAAGCATCAGCGTGGCCCCCAAAGAACTACTATGTAGAGCCAAAGGAACCATGGGGAATCTTAAAATCTGTTAGCAGTGTTACAAAACAGTTGTCTCGATGTTTAATGACAAAAAGTGTGTCGCACTCAATTGCTTTCTGTGGTTGACATGATTTTCAGTTTCTTTGTCAGTGTTTACTTATTTTTTTCAGAATTGTGATTGCAGTCTGGGAGTGGACATGCTCAGTTGCTGCCTTTCAGATAAAGGGAATTCCTCTTACCATTCATTTGGCAAGGATTCAGGACGTTCCTTGATGTGTATCTGTACACAACATATCAATACTTTACCATCTTTGTTTGCATAAAACATTTAGGTGGCCTACATTCCCCTTTTTGGGTTGGTAGTATTTAATTTATTTTTCTCTTCTGCCTTTGTGGCTTATGAGAAGACTGCCAACAGAGAGGACACACACACACACACACACACACACACACACACACACACACACAGATATACACTGTAATTTAAAAATTACTGATTTAGCCAGATAGTGCTGGTGCACGCCTTTAATCCCAGCTCTTGGGAGGAAGATGCAGGCAAATTTCTCAGGTTGAGGCCAGCCTGGTGGTTTACACAGTGAGCTCCAGGACAGCCAGGGCTACACAGAGAAATCCTATCTTAGAGGAAAAAATTGCTAACTCTGGATTTAAGGTGCTTTTCTTTGGTGCTACCTTTCTGGTACAAAGGAAACACAAACGGAGTGGTCAGGCAACAAATCAACATTACCTCCCACCCCTGCAAATTCCCTATGGCCCTAGCTATGCTAAAACTCACTTTGTATACTAGATTGGCCTTGAACTCTGAGATCCATCTGCCTTTACCTTCCCAGTCCTGAGTATAAAGGGGTGCACCACCACACCCAGCACAAATCAAAACTTGTGTTATTTTTAAAGTCCCATTAAGCTGGGGAGGGTGGCACATACCTACAATACTAGGGAAGCAGAGGCAGGGGAATGTCAAGTTTGAGGCCAGTTGGGGCTACAAACAAGAACGTTATCTTACCTCCTGCAAGCTATAAAACAAAACACATGACAGCGAGCTTTCCACAGTGGGCAGGACTTATGCCACAGCTTCAGCTCTGCTAAGCTTTCTGCTTCCTGTACATGAGCTAGACCCTGAGCTTCACAGGAGGGCTGAGTGGCTAACTCAGGCTGGGACATGAGAAAAACTACATTGTCCATTTTTTCCTGTCCGTTTTGGTAAATTTAATTGTGCTCTGCTTTTGATGAACTTGGGCCAACCTTAGATATTCAGATGCTGGTGATAGCCATAAGCGCTGTGTTTCTTTCTTACCAGGAAACCTGAACCTTTAAGGTAGCTGACGCAAAGACAAGAAACTGTAAGTTGAATTTTGTTGTTTTGTTTGTTTGGCTTAGTTTTTAGATAGGCTGGCCTCAAATTCACTATGTACCAATCAAGGCCTTGAACACCTGATCCTCTCAAGTGTTGGAGTCATAGGAGTATGCCACCATGCCTATCACAACCTTTTGCAGAATATAATAATCATAATTAATAATATAATTAATCTAAGAGTAGCAAAAGAAACTAACTTTCTGGCAGAGTATAAACATTTAAGTTAATGGCTCTGCTTAAAAACATACCTCTATCAAAAGCCATCTTGACATCTTCAATTAGGTCACTAAATCCTGACACTCGGTAGAGTCCTTCAGAATTAAGACCTGAAAAGTAAATAAAGTATGGGAACTAATTTTCTGTTAACTCATGCCTTACCTTCACATTTCAACATCTCTCCATACTTCAAGCTGGATGTGTTAGAAAAAAATAATAAAACACACATGCCTGTAAGTCTTTTCCCACCTCCTCCAAAAGTGAATCTGTTCCAGTCTTTCTTCTGACCTACTGTCACCTGGATATTTATAATTTGGCCATCATGTTGCCTAATTAGACCAAGTAACATTAAATCTTAAGGGAAATAATTTATCACCCAATTCCATCATAAAGTCTTTTACATAACAGAAAGCCTGCATCAGCAGGCCTGTGGCTGTTTTCCCAAGTGGGTAAGAATAATTAGGATGCAGCTCAGGATTCTGTTCTTGACGTTTTAACAGGGCATTTCTGCCTTTGCTTCCTGGCATGAGAAGAACATAAAACCTGAAAGGTGAATCTATCTCTGTATAGTGATCTTTGCAGACTGCAGACATCATCCATTAATGTATCCTAAATACTATTTTCCATAACCAGTTAAATGTTCCTTGAAATCAAGCTGCTTGCTCATTAATACACTGCAGATGTGAGAGCACATGTCTCCTGACACCATTCCCCATATCACTGATGACAATGGCAACATTAAAGACAAGGCACGCGCCTAGAGAGCCCCAGGCGCCCAAGCGTTGGTAGCCTTCATTGAAACGCCTTACCTCTAGACTCGATCTCCCTGATGCACATGTCTACCACCATTGGCCGCTTGGTGATGTGAGCTTTCACGAGTGTTGTCAGATCGCAGCTGTATACCTTCTTCACGTGCTTGAGGTCTGGCTTACAGTCATTGGGCACCATCTTGGAACACTGCTTGTGAACATTCAACCCACAATCTATGAAAAAAATGAAGGAAAAAGTCATGGTTATTTTCAGCCTGGGCATTCTGGGGTGTTTCTCTCAGTAGAAGTGCAACTCCTCCAAGGAGGAAACAAAAGCCTAGTTCCTCTTGGGAAAGCTGGATTAGATCTAGGCCAGGATTTTCTTTCTTTTTGAGATAGGGTTTCCCTATATAACCCTGGCTGACCTGGAACTCTCTATATAGACCAGGTTGGCCTCTAGATATCTGCCAGCCTCTGCCTCCTGAATGCTATGATTAAAGGCGTGTGCCATCACACCCAACAAGGCCAGAATTCTGGCTAATGCTTCATTATTTAAGTTCCTAAGTGACTCCAGAAAGCAAAAACAAAGTCAAATGATGGATTCCCCACACAAAACCATTAAGTGTTAAATAATTACACATACTAGAATGTCACATCCCCAATGCTAAGATTTGAGTGTTTTCTTCATAATTCTTATGACATGTTGAGAGGTGAAGCTTTTGGAAGGTGCTGGGTCCCTGTCACGAGCGGGTCAGTGTTGCTATGAAGAGGTCTAGGGAGAGGGTTTTCTCTTCTTCCTGACACTCCACCTTTGCCATGGGGACACAGCAAGGAAGCCCTCCAGATGCTGGTGGCCTGAACCTTCTATCTCAGAACTATGGTATCGAACTCTTGTTCTTTGTAACTTATCTAGCTGAAGGTTCTTTGATACAGTGGCTTAAAATAGACCAGTCACCTAGCTCAAAGTAATTTATATCTACTATAAGTTGTAATTATATTTCAAGTCACTTGATATAAAGTGGAACTGGACAACCAAATTACATGTATTCAAGATCGTTTTAAAATAAATCGGTTCTAGCTAGTTGTGGTGGTACATGCTTTTAATCCCAGCACTTGGGAGACAGAGACAGAGGCAGTCAGATTTCTAAGTTTGAGGCCAGCCTGGTCAACAAAGCAAGTTCTAGGACAGCCAGACAGAGAAACCCTGTCTCAGAAAAACCCAAACAAACCAAACAAAAATCAAAACCCCAACCAAATCTGTTCCTATTTATATCTCTTCACAAGCCCTTTTGTTATGTAAGAGTGCATTTAATTTCTTGAGTAGCCTCCTATGATAACAGCTGACTAACAGCTGACATTTATGGAGGACTAACTATTGTTGCCCAGCACCATTTCAAGTGCCTTGCGGTTATTGTTTTCTCTATCAAATAGCCACTGTTTCTTCCATTTTCTATTTATATCTGAACAAATTAAGGAATTTATCCAAGGTACACAGTGGAGCTTGAACTCCAGCCTTGGGTGATTCTGGAACCCTGAGGTCTCCACGCTGGACTGCATCCGCTGAAGTGTCTCTCTGGTTTGTAGGGTTGTTAACATCTCAAGCACCATTACCCAGTTATATCTGAGACACCCTTTCAACAATGTAAGTACCACAAAGTTTTATAATGGACGAAAAAGAACAAACATGTTCTGCTAAATTAGTCTCAAGTGATAAACTATACTGAGAAAATAATTCAGCTAAAATAAATGCCATCTTTATGTTTTAAAAAGTAAAACGTTCCTAATTTTTAAGTTAAAACTCTTATCAGGATCTCTTACAAAACTAGTTTAAATGAAGTAGATGCAGTTCATGTTCAGAATCCCAGATGGTCTGGGCAGCTGCCTCAGCTCTAGGGCAGTTTCATCTTGCTGACGACACAGCATGGAGAGGATGCTAGTCCCAGGAGCTACTGAGCTGATGCACCAGTGCTAGTGGCACCATCAATAGAACGCGTGATAAAATGTATCCTGCAAACTAGTAATGAGTGTCATGGCACAGACAAGAAGAGCCAGCACACAAACAGAACTGTTTTGTCATTAAATGGACAGACACTGGCAACTGAAAGAGCATTGAGCTGGGGAGCCTGAGAGAGGAATTGCATGGGTGTGCTGGAAGGAGCTGGGTGTCTGCACATGTGAGCCTAACTGAACATCCCAGAGAGGGCAAGACACTGAGTCATGTCTGAATACTGTCATGACTAAGGACAGAAATGTTTCCTAACCAAAATCCTCAATCTACCACCTGAAGATATAAGGCAGCACTGCTCCATATAGAGGCCCAAATGATTGTGTGGCTAAAAGCGAAGCCCCTCTTAGCATCTTAACATGTGAGATTTCTAATT
The DNA here is from genome assembly GCF_008632895.1 of Mastomys coucha. NCBI lineage: Eukaryota > Metazoa > Chordata > Mammalia > Rodentia > Muridae > Mastomys > Mastomys coucha. The sequence continues at coordinate 60,536,307 of NW_022196897.1, forward strand.
TGACAATAAAGTAAACCAGTAGCCAAACATACATCACAAAGACCTCTTTCCTCCAAACACTGAAATGCTGTGGACGACTTGTAAAACTCAGTGCTTGTTCTAGAATCTGTGGGCTATGGACCTGGAGTGAGGCATGGCACTTTTTCTGTTTAGTGCTTCTTGTAGTGTTGGACAAGCCTTGGTGTCTGTCACTGTATGTAAGAGCTTCAGGTAGTACTACTGGGTGCTTGCCAGCACTACAGGTCTTGTCAAGGCAGTGCTGCAAAATGTGTTGAAAGGCCTTGTCACCACCAGCTGAAGGTCAGAGGCCAAGTGGAACTCAAGGTCCTAAGATGGGTCTGAGTAATGGGGTTGTAGACTTCATGTCTACACTGCTCTTCACACACTTCATTTATAGAAAAGCACCTTCAAGTAACTAATGTCTAACTTCTCTCTGAATTCACAATATCTGAGTTTTCAATACATTTACTTTTCAGATATTTTGCATCGTTTCACTCTGCCTTCTGAGACAGTAGACACTCAGCTCTCCCAGTCCTGCGGCTGAGGGCATCCTCTTCTCTTAGGGTTAATGCTGTTGGGGTCCCCCAATCCCTTGCACATGTTAGGCAGGGGCTCTCACTACTTAAGCACCAGCCCTTTCAGTTAACTTTAAATGTCTATTTTCTCCCATGTGCTTGAACTGTGTAACTTCTGTGCTGCAGCCTCCCTGATTCCTTTGTCACCTCTGTTCTGGTTCCCAGGTATCCTCTCAGGTCTCAGTGTCCAGTTGTCAAGACTGCCTCCAGTTCTTTTTACAGTAGTATTTCTTTTCTGACATTTTCCATGTTTTAAAGATTTTCTGTTGGGAGTGTTTTATGACAGCTACTCTTCTTGTCTGATACCCACACCATCTCACATTTTGAGTTTAGGCTTCACTGGTTCCTGGTGGGATAAGTGATTCTGAACTTTAACTCTGAATGTTTTAAGTACAGTACCCACTTCAATCTTCCATTTCGGCAGGTTCCACTTAAACTTATAATGCTTAGCCTGGCTCACTTTTAAAAATAAAATTAAAATGTTCACCTAAAACTCAGTGGTCTCCTCTGTGTGTGTGTGTGTGTGTGTGTGTGTGTGTGTGTGTGATGGTTGGTATTATTAATAAAATAAAGTGAAACAAAAGCCATCTGGACAAGTCTTTTGAAGTGTATTAAGTGTCTGAAGTTTGGGCATTAGCACTAGTGTGGCTGTCTTGCTCTTCAGGGGTAGAACTCAGGCCACACTTGGACTTTGGAGGAGCAGCTCAGAACAAGCCATCACTGCACAGAGGAAGAGAATGAGTCCTTAGTGTGCTCAGGCTACTGAGCCTGAAGAGCAGAGCTGTGACGGGACTGCACACTGAGCAGCCTGTGCAGCCTGTGTTCTACCCACCCACCTACCCCTTCCTACCCACAACACACTGTATTTGCTGAATACTTTTTCAGCATTGAAGATGAACTATATACTTTCTATCTTTTGTTCAATAATGTGTATTATACCAGTATATATACATACATATACATATAGTTTAAAAAATGTTGCTATATTTTACCTGTACTATCCTTCCAATTATCTGTGCTTGATCTTTATAGGACTTTTAAAAAGCAGTTATAAATCCTAGACATTATATTGTTGTTTCTTCATATCCTTCCCCATATATAACCTCAGAAAGAAAACACAAATACAAATCCGATGCATCCATATATCAAAACATATACATGGTACTAACAAGCAGTCTTAATTTATCCTTTGAAATAGGATGTCATTTTATTCAGCCAGCTACTAAACATATTGTGATTCAGTCAAAACTGCATCAAAGCAGTAACTGAACTCAGACTTAAAACTTAAAGGAAATATTTACTAAACAAATATCTTTTATCCCATTTAACAATATAAAAGTACGAGAATTTCAGACTACATGTCCAACAGGATTCAAGAGGAAATCCTTTTGGAAGACCACAGAGCAAAGGCAACAGAATTAAAATACAGCACCAGAAACTGGAGAGATGGCTCAGTGGTTAAGCGCACTGGAGGCTCTTCCAGAGGACCGATTCCCGTGACCCACAGTGACTTACAACCATCTGTAACTCCAGTCCTAGAGAATCTGACTCTCTTTTGGTCTCCTCAGCACCCGGCATGGAAGTGATGCACAGATATACATGAAAGTAAAACACCATACACATAAAAAAAAGAACTAGCATCATTTTACATTCTTGAGTTCACAGTGTAATGCAGCAGCCCAAGCATGCTCTGCAAACTATACACTGAAAAAAATATCAATATATGAACAGCATTTCAGTCTGCCATTAAAACTATTATTTATTTATTTATTTATTTATGCCATAAACAGTTCTGTTTTTCCAGAAGATGTTGAACTATAAACGAGTGAGAAGTCCATAGATATCATTTGTTATACCTCTTGGTTTTGTAGGCTAATTTTATATTATTATTAAACTATATTTCACCCTCCAATTTCTCATGATAAGAAATATATAACAAAGACAGAAAAAGAGAATTACAGAATCCATATTTCTGCATTTTCTTAATGAAACAGTTATGTTAGACTACTGACCTCAAGCTACCTGGTTATTTATGTATGCACTGACTTCTCTATGCATACACAAGCTGCACTGCTAGAAAGCACAGAGACCCATGTTCTGAAGTAAATAACCAACATTCATTTACATTCTAAGGATAGATTAAAGGGTAACAGAATTATGGTAATGTACATTTGGAGAAAAAATTATTCACTGTTTTATAAATATTCATATTTAAAATAACCACAAAGTATTTATTCTTTCTGTGGCCTTAACGATTGAACCAGGGCTTCATATAGGTGTTAAATGTACCTCTTTTGTATTTCTCACCATGAAGGATTTTCATTTTTAGTTCCGTGTATGTGTGTTTATGTGTGGGAAGAAAGTACATGTTCCTTCAGGTGCTTGCAGAGGTCACAGGCACTGGTTGCCCCTGGAGCTGGAGTTAGAGGCAGTTGTGAGCCCTGGACATGAGTGCTAGGAGCTGAACTAGGGTTCTCTGCTAGAGCAGTGCATGCTCCTAACTGCTGAGCAATCTGTTTCCCCTATTTGAAGTGAACATCTCACATTCTAATAGATATCACAAGTCATTATTTTCATAAGAAAATTAAAAGAAATGGCTTATACTTTGGAATATTTATGAAGATATTGCTTTTAACCAGAAGAAGCTACATAAAACTTTTAAAAGGGATTGATCAGATTATCACTGACTTATAAGGAAAATCACCACTGTTAGGTACTAATAAAAATAGAAGTTTTTTTTCTTCCAACTAAAAGTTCAATATTTATATACTTAAAAGTAACTTCTATTATTAGGAGAAAGCCTTCTATCTCCTATTAGAGGGCAGCAATGACAATAATAATAACTATGATGGTGATGACAGTAAGTGCTGAAAATACAAAGGAGCTTCACCATCTAACCTCAGTTGAAGTGTCTGCTTTAAAATAAGCGTCAGCCTGCATTAAACTTTCTTTCTTTCTTTCTTTTTTTTTTTTTAGAGACAGGGTATCTCTGCGTAGCCCTGGCTGTCCTGGAACTCACTCTGTAGACCAGGCTGGCCTCGAACTCAGAAATCCGCCTGCCTCTGCCTCCCAAATGCTGGGATTAAAGGCGTGTGCCACCACCGCCCCGGCTGCATTAAACATTCTTTGCCAGAATATTTCTGGTAAGGCTAAAAGAAATACACTTTAGAAGTTCTGGTAGAATAATTAATTTCTTCCCTGGAATAACTTATTTCCTGGGAGAGGGATGTTTGATAAACTTCAGTGATTACATAATAACAGGAAAACATGCAAACTTACATTTTCTTTTATAGAGATCCACCTGCCTCTGCCATCAGAACACTGGGAATAAAGGTGTGAGCCACTCCCACCCAGCTTATTGGCAGGCTCTGGCTACACAGTCCAGACGGTTTTGAACTCCTAATCCTTCTGCCCTATCTCACGTGCTATACAGGTATATAGATCACATCTGCAAGGTTCCCAGGAATGTGACTGTTACTCTGCTTAGCACAATGAGCTTGTGCTCCTTAGTATTTAGTCTTTGAATTCTGTTTTAGATAAAGTAGGGGGCTCAAAGGCTAGATGAGTCCAGAGGGACAGGAGGTCTAAAAACTTCAATACAAATGCGACTGGTTATCTAAACAGAACTAATTAAATCTAAACTGTCTTTTTTTTAAGACAGGGTCTCACTCCATAGCTTTGGCTAACCTGGAACTCACTGTGCAGACCAGGTTAGTCTTAAACTCAGTAGGCCTCTATCTCCTGAGCACTAGGAGGCTACATCTATTACAGTAGACCCTATTTATTTCAAAAGAAAAGTAGGAGAAAAAAATGATTATTTTGTTTTGTTCTGTTTTCTGAAGATCATCATGGTAGGTTTGTGGTTTTTGAGCCAGGGTCTCCTCTAGTGTAGGCCTGACCTGAGTTCACTCTGTAGCTGAGAATGACCCCAACTTTTAACCTTGCTTCCTTCTCCTAAGTGCTGGAACACTATAACCCTGCACATGTTATACCCAGTTTTTAGAAAAACGTGTGCTAGGGAATGAATCATGTGTGGCAAGCAGTCTACTGAGTTCCATGCCAATCCCCCATTAAAAACAAAGGTTGACATGTACTTATGTTATATAGCATATTAATGGACAGAACAAAACCCCCTGTTTTTGACTGTTAGCCCTGGAAAGAGATGGAGGCTATGAAGGTTGGTGCTGATGAAGATAGGTGCTGAGGGGTAGAGGTACATTGTTTTATTTCTACTTGTTTATTCTGTCATCACTAAGCTGTCCCAAGACATTTTTTCCAAATATGATTTGGGACTATAGCATATTACCATATATTCAGACACAGTGGGTCTTTTTTTTTTTTTTTTTGCTGGCAGCTGTCAGGATTATCATGTACATGGTCTTCACTCTTTCAAAACATAAATGGTACACAACATTATTTCATAGAAAACCTTTTGTTAGTGACTGGTAAAAGTTAAGAATCTCTCTTGGTGTCAGCTGGTCAAGGATATCTTACAAAAGACAAATGAGGCTGACTGAGACAATCACTCTTTGAACAGGTGACCCTGCTGTAGAACGAGTATGCCATCTGCCTTTGAACAGTGTAGATCAGTGGTTCTCAATCTTTGGGGTCAACCAATACTTTCAAAGGGATGACATATCAAATATCCTGCACATCAGGTATTTATATTATGATTCATAACAGTAACAAAATTACAGTTATGAAGTAACAATGAAAATAATTTTATGGTTGGGGGTCACCAAGATATGAAGAACAGGATTAGGGTTACAGGATTAGGAAGGTTGAGAGCTACTGGTGTTGACAGTCTTTCTATCATACTTGACACATGCTTTCCAGCCCTTACTACTGCCCTCCAGTTCAGAGACATGAGCACAGCCATCTATGGAGGCTTCCTTGTGGACTCTGAGACCTGATGCAGAGCTGAGATACTCTGGAGAGAATACCTCTGCACACATGAGTCCCCCTGTGCCATTTTTATCCTTCTCCCCATGGCAGGGAGCATCATGATAGGCCTGGCCTGTGACACCTGTCTAGAAACTGATGTTCAGAGAAGAATTGGAAAGAGAAGAGCTGGCCTGTTCACATGCAATACATACTGTGCTCTGCTACTCCAAGAAAATGCAAATTAGTAACACACATACAAATGTCTGCATATAATGCACAACAAAAATATTCAGTTTGATAATAGAGTAAGAGAAATGAGTGTAATACAGTGTAAAGTCTGGTCATTATCATTTTGAAATAATTTACTTCAGAAAATAAAAAAGGCAGAGTCTTATGCATTTCAGGCTGATCTTACACTCACAAATGAGCTAACTATCATCTTGAACTCCTTAGCCTTCTGCTATCCCTCCGCAGTGCTGGGGCTGCATGTATATGCTGGGTTCTGGGAGGTCCTAGGGATTGAACCCAGGGCTTTGAGCATGGTAAGCAAGTGCTCTACCAACTGAATCCCATCCCTATTAGCATATACTGAGGAAAAGCCTTATGCTAAAAGACATGAAAGATGCTTCAGTTTTAAAAATTAAACAACCCAACTTTAATGATAAACATATTTACTGTTTAGAGCAAATACTACATATTTAAATTTTAAATAATATTTTTAAGGCCATGCTAATAGGTAGTCTGGGAAGTATTGAGAATAGTGGTTCTATACCAACAAATTTCACATGACATGAATTATTATTTCATTTCACAAAATATTACAAGTTCCTGCAGTGTGCATGTAGATAAATACACATTGGTGGGACAGAGAAAATTATATTTATTCAGGGGTATTAGGATTCTAATTTGGGGAAACAAATTTAAATTGTATTTAAAATGTGCTTTTATATATCAAATTTTTTTTTCCTTTTTTGGTTTTTCAAGCTTGGGTTTCTCTGTGTAGCCCTGGCTATCCTGGAACTCACTCTGTAGACCAGGCTGACCTCGAACTCAGAGATCCACCTGCCTCTACCACCCGAGTACTGGGATTAATACCATGAGCCAGTACGTGCAGCTCAAGAATTTCTCTATTGCTGTTTTTTTTAATAATTTATTTTTAATTTTATGTGCACTGCTATTTTGCTTGCATATGTGTGAGGCTGTTGGATCCCCTGGAATTAGAGTTACAGATCATGTGGTGCTGGGAGTTGAACCCAGGTCCTCTGGAAGAACAGTTATTGCTCTTAACTGCTGAGCCATCTCTCCAGCCCCAAGAATTTCTTTTTTTAAAATTTAAATGTAGGTTTATTTATTTTATGTGTATGAATGTTTTGCCTATATATATCTACATGTACCACACACGTGCCTGGTGCACACAGAATTCAGGGTTCCCCTGGAGCTGGAGCTTCAGATGGTTGTGAGCCACCATATGGTGCTGGGAATTGAATCTAGGTTCTCTGCAAGACCAAGTGCTGTTAACCTCTGAGCCATCTCTTTAGCCCATCACACTGAGTGTTTATTAATGAGTAACAGTTTCTAAATATAAACCTAAAACACCATCACTGAAAAGATTTGTTACAGTCAATTATCTTTATGTGTCACAAAGAAACTATTAATAACTAAGTGCTTTTTTGGAATTTGGTAATCATCTTTGAACATAAATTGAAGACTTTTTTTTTTTTTTACAGCTTTGACTTTGATTAAAAAAAAAAAACTCAGTAAGGACAATTCTGCTTAACAAGTCAGCTTTAGAATTCAGTTTCCAAGGCAACATATGTCCTTGTACACCGCTTTAAAAAAAACAAAAAATGAAAAAAACCCCTATAGATGTAGTTAAAGCAACACCAAGACCAAATGTTGAATATAACCGTATTGCTTTCATCTTCTTTGAGCTTCTGAAACAAGCTGGTGTCTTCCTTTTTGGGGACTTAGATATAACCCTACTGCTCTGCCCACCCAGTGAGAAGGCAAAGGGGAGATGACAAGCCAGTCTTCAGCGAGGCTCTTACCTGCACACTTCACTCCCTGAGCAATGAGGCCCCACATGAAGTTGGCACAGTATTCACACCAGTGTGGCCCTCGGAACGTATGCACCTGAAGAATGGGCAAAAGTGGAGAAAGGGGAGAGACATCTGTGAGGAGGCTGTTGTGTATCAATCAAAGCAGCATTGCACAAGCCACAATGAACTCAAGATGCAGCACGCTACATTTAGAAAAACTGACTGAGTAGAACTGACAAGTGACAGTGTTTTCAGAGCTTCATTTCTTCTTTTAGAAGCGATGACACATCAAATCGATAGACTACAATTTCCTTCTGGAAACAATGTCTACCATGGAATTTTCCAGTGAGTCTCCTCAGGCACAAGCAGCCTCTCCTGCATGCTAGGCAAACACTGGCGTGTCTGAGTGTAATGGCTTCAAGGGTAAGAAGCAGGGTTGATAATATCTCTAATCTAAGAATTTCGTCAGATGATCCAGCTTCTGTGGCAACAGTAGGTCACAAATCTTAAAGTGACACTGGGTGCAACTGAATCATAAGAAAGAGCCAATTTCTTCAAAACATTTGATATTTACTATGTTAACAAACAATTGCACTCCATACCAAAAAAGCTATAGTTAATGAGAAACTGAAAGCTGGCATTTCAGGCCTGTGACATTACATTGTCTCTCTCAGACTTTTATGCATAGGAAAAGTAAGATTCTAGTTTAGTGCTGGTGAAAAATATTACCAGAACAGAAATATGAATCTGAACCCTACACATTAAATAACAGAATTATTAAAAAAGTCTAGCCTGGTGTAGTGACACATGCTTTTAATCCCAGCACAGAGGAGGCAGAAGCAGGCTGCTCTCTATGATTTTCTGGTCAGCCAAGGCTACATAGTGAACCAATGTCTTAAAAAAATTATATATACACATTCACACACATGCGCACACAAACACACACACATATACATATATATTCATATATATATTTAAAGATAAAATATATATTTGAAAGTTTTGGGCAAATTATGGTTGAAAATGCACTAGAGAGAGGATTCAGGAAGTCAGTTAATTTACTGCCAATTAGACTTAACTAAGGTAATTTTTCTCCTGCAGGAAACAGAAGATATGGCAAAAATCACTAAGAGTGATGATTTCAATGTGTGAATTTACCAAAACAATTCTGTAAAGAGTAAAATGTAGCTAAAAATGTTATTTTTTATAACTGTGATATTAATTTATTCAATGGGTCTCAGAAATAAACTAATGACTCTAGGATATGAATATGTATTTGTGTATATTTTACACAGATGTATTATTTCTTCAAGGCCAAAATGTCACAAGTGTAATGTATTTCATTCAGTAAAACTATGCTGAGTGAATCATGAAAACACTACTGATTATAATATAAAACTCAAGTTCAAAGATGTTGAAATATCAAATAAAATATCCTTAATATATTCAGCAAAATATAGTATATCAGAATTCAAAGTGCTAGATAGAACTGGTAAAAATATTCCTATGAGGCTGCAGTGGACAACCCACAGTTCATTCTAAATAGGTGTGTGCTTGTGACTGTAACAAGCAAGCTTGAGGACCAGGTCTCATATTAATTTTGAAAAGGAGGCTGTGATTCCTCTTACATCTCTTATGAAAAGGGTCAGGAATGCAACACACACTTGCCTCTAACCTGCTAATGATGTTCAGAGCTCATAAACTCAAAGTATTTCATGTACTCGCTAGAACTAGGCCCAAGACCGACAGATCCCCTCCAACGCCCCTTGCCTTGTTCCTCAGAGTGGATGAAACTGGAGGAAGCTCACTTCACTCTGATAGGAATGGGAAGGAGACCACAGGCATGGGCTCTTGCAAAGATGCAGATGATGATGAAATCCCTATAGCATCCTAAAGGTACTTTGGAGAAAGTCTTTGGGATACAACTTGGCCTACAGGTTGCCAGGTCTCATGATAAGTATGTATTCCTTACTAAATATCTAGGTGAATAAAAATGGAATGAGAATATGGAATAAGTTCCCAGAAGGCCTTTGTACCTCTCATTTATGTCGTGGTGAAGCATCTGAAGTTACATCATGCAAGAAATAGTAGATGGTGCCTGGTTTATTACTTAAACATGAGAACACTGACTACCAACGTTAATACAGCCCATTCCTGCCTCATGAGAGCACTGGTGAATAGGACATGTTAAAAGACACAAGTCAGCTGTGCAGTGGTGGGCACACTTTTAATCCCAGCACTTGGGAGGCAGAGGCAGGTAGATTTCTGAGTTCGAGGCCAGCCTGGTCTACAGAGTTAGTGTCAGAACAGCCAGGGCTACACAGAAAAATCCTGTCAACAAGAAGAAAGAAGAAAGAAGAAAGAAGAAAGAAGAAAGAAGAAAGAAAGAAAGAAGGAAGAAGGAAGAAGGAAGAAGAAGGAAGAAGGAAGAAGGAAGAAGGAAGAAGGAAGAAGGAAGAAGGAAGAAGGAAGAAGGAAGAAGGAAGAAGGAAGAAGGAAGAAGAAGAAGAAGAAGAAAGAAGAAAGAAGAAAGAAGAAAGAAGAAGAAAGAAGAAGAAGAAGAAGAAGAAGAAGAAGAAGAAGAAGAAGAAGAAGAATATACAATCATGTATCAATGAAAAGAAACAGTCCTTCATCTGTATAGATCTTAGCACAATGCAAACAGGTAGTATTTGGTGCACACGATTCTACAGACACTGACCTGTGCTAACAATTTTATAAAAATGGTTGTATTTTAAAATGAAGCTAATAAAAAAGTAACACATGTTCAACCATAATGAAAAGGTCAAAAGTGGCACAGCTTAGGGGGGGATAAGAAGGAAATAGAGGGAAATTGAGGAAAGAAGGTCTGCAGTGGGTCACAAGAGGCTTTGGCAAGAAGCCCAAGACCACAAGAGCTAGGATTTACACATGCTGACATACTAGGCAAACACTACCACTGAGCTACATACACAGCCCTTTTGTCTGTGTGCTTCTTTTTAAAGACAGGGTCTTTCTGTGGCGCCAGGCTGGCCTTGAATCTTAGATTATCCTGCCTTAGCCTTGTTAGTTCTGTGACTATCAGTGTGGGCCACCATGCCTATCTGGTATCAGAAACATCTGCCTGGAATGCTACCCTATATATAGCAGAGAGTGTTAGAGATCTGCAAATGGTCAGCACTTAAGGAATAAACACTATTGCAGCCTCAATAAATCTACAACTGAGAGACATGCATTGTACAACACTGTCATTTCATCTAAAATACCTGAGGATTTGCTTGCCTATCCTGTTCTGAGGCTGCCAGCTTTTCTGTTCTTACCCCTGCTCACTTTCTTAGTTCCTGATTCTTAGTTGTAGTCCTGGTTAGTTGTTTTTGTTGTTGGTTGTTTGTCTTGTCAATTCTATACAATCCTAGACATATCAGGGAAGAGGGCACCTTAACTGAAAAAGAAAAAATGCCTTCATAAAACCGGCTGATAGGACATTTTCCTGGTTAGTGATTGATGTTGGAGGGCCCAGCTCAGGGAGGGCACTGCTGCCCTGGGCAAGCAGTCCTGTATTATATAAGAAAGGAGGCTAAGCACATTATCATGAGTAAGCCAGCAGTGTTCCTCCATGGCCTCTGCTTCACTTCCAGCCTGACTTGCTTTGATGATAAACTGTAAGCTGAAATAAATCCTTTCTTCTCCAAATTTCTTTTCTGGTTATGCTGTGTTTATCACAGCAATTGAAGCCCCAACTAAGACTGTTATGGACTAGGAAATCTAACAGCAAGATTTTGTGAGCAGTGGATATAAACCAGGAAAATGTTCTATCTCCTTGAAGGCCATAAATTGTTTTCTTTTTAAAGTTTTATGTGTATGATTGTTTTGTCTGACTTTATGTCTACACATTAGGTGTGTGCCTGGTGCCTAAAAAGGCCAGAAGAGGGTGTCAGATATCCTGGACCAAGAGTTTCGGATAGTTGTGACCCACCAAGTGGGTACTGGGAATCAAACCCAGTTCCCCATGAAGTGCTCTTAATAGCTAAACCATCTCTCCAGCCTGCCCTGAGGCTTCCTGCGCATATGACACTTTTGTTCTTTCTGAGTTTTGGACAGTTAAGTGAAATGAAGTAATCTTCTGATGAGTAAGAGACTCCAGCAGCACCTTATGCTCAGCTTGCTGTCTGACCTTAAGCATACTCACAGGCCTTGTAAGAGGGGGGAGAGAGAGGGCTGATAGTAACAATTGTATCAGTTTACCAGAAAACAATGGCTTTGGAAATTCTTTTGTTAAGATATTTCAAAGGAGCAGTCTCTGGCAGTATGGAACTAGTTAGAAAAGCCACCTGGTAGGAGGACACAGAACTATTTTTCCTAGTCTGCCTCTAAAGCTGTTGGTCCACACTGACCAGTCAAAGTAAAAGTATACATGCCCAAATGGCATGGTAAGCTAGTTTTAAAGCCCTTTCCTCTTTTGCACCTGGAAAAAAAAAGACAGAGTTATTATCATGGCATGTAGATTTGAACAACTCCTTTCAGGTTAGTTGCTCTGTTTAACCAGTAAGATGCATCTAATTAGTGAACCCCAACAGAGCCTTATCATTGAAGGCACTAGGCAAAGCCAGGCTGAAAAGGGCACAAAGTTTGTGAGATGGGAGGTGTGTTAAGAGGCAAAGGCCAGTGTCACATGTCTCCCAGGCAAGGACTTTGAAAGACAGTGAGGTTATCCTCAGTGGGGTATGCTGTAATGAACACACCTGCTGTGCCTGCTTCTCACCATGGTCACAGGATTTACAACTGCACTTTAAAATCAGTAATGGAAATAGAAAAAAAGAAGACCAGAAGATAAAGAAGACAAAGAACACTGCAGCAGCATCTTCATTATCCCTCTCAGGCATATGTCCTTGTAAACCAGTGGAAGTGACAAGAACATTAGGGCAGGAGGGTTTCTGGCAAAGGTGGCAATGACATTTCAGCTGCAGCTTCCTCATTTGGGTAGCTCTGATGACTCAGTCCTCCAGCCTGGTACTGGGCAACAAAAGAAGGGAACAGATGAAGACAATCAAATGGAAGAAACACACAAATGTAGGCAGCCAGGCAGGAAACGCCATCTCTTCCACACTCCTCAGCTTTATGGTTTAGCAAATACCTTGTTATTGATGTTAAAAACATCTCACTATGGTGCCCGGAGCTAATCCTGTGCCACAGTGCTCTAAATCTAAATACCATCTGGAAAGAGCTAGTGTCCCAGGAATGCTGACTCATCTGTGAGCACAGGTAAGACCACCACTTCTGCTCAAATTCCTGGCCCAAGAGGGACCCTCCCTGAGCCATCACGACACAGCAATCAAGGAACAGGCAGGGACAGGATCTGTCTGCACCCACTGGCTGACTCTGTGCTACAGCTGTCCATACCCAAATTCCTCCCAGATAAAACTGGTCTCCCAGGAGTTCTGACACACAGGCTGGCAGGAGGGACAAGCCACAGTCAGAGACAACAAGACCAGCTAGCACCAATCAAGAGATAACCACATGGCAAGAGGCAAGGGCAAGAACATAAGCAACAGAAACCAAGGCTACTTAGCATCATCAGAACCCAGTTCTCCCACTTAGAGAACCCTGGATACCCTACCACACCAGAAAAGCAAGACTTTGATTTAAAATCACATCTCATGATGATGATAGAGGACTTTAAGAAGGATATAAATAACTCCCTTTAAGGAATAGAGAACACATCACAGCCATCCATTCAACTGAGTACAGGGTCCCCAATGATGGAGTTAGAGAAAAGACCAAAGGAGCTGAAGGGTTTACAGCCCCTTAGGATGAACAACAATATGAACTAACTAGTACCCTCAGAGCTCCCAGGGACTCAACTACCAACCAAGGACTACACATGGTGGGACTGATTGTTCTGGCAGCATGTGTATAGTAGAGGATTGCAAAGTCAATCACTTGGCCCTGTGAAGATTCTGTGCCCCAGTGTAGGGGGATGCCAGGGCCAATAAGTGGGAGAGGGTTGGGTGGCAAGCATGGGGAGGGGGGAAGCAACAGGGGTTTGTTCTTGTTTTTTTGTTTGTTTTTTGGAGGGGTAACTGGGAAAGGAGAAATCATGTAAATAAAGAAAATATCTAAAAAAAAAAAAAAAAAAAAAAAAAAAAAAAAAAAAAAGGAAATAGAGAACACAGGTAAACTCATAGAAGCCCTTAAAAAAGAAACACAGAAATCCCTTCAACAATTGCAGGAAAACAGGTGAAGGAACTGAACTAAACCATCCAGGGTCTAAAAATGAAAACAGAAACAATAAAGAAATCACAAAGGGAGACAGAAAACCTAGGAAGAGATCAGGAGTCATAGATGCAAGTATCACCAACAGAATACAAGAGATAGAAGACAGAATCTCAGGGGCAGAAGATACCATAAAAAAACATTGACACAACAGTCAAAGAAAATGCAAAATTCGAAAAGCTCCTAACTCAAAACATCCAGGAATCCAGGACACAATGAGAAGACCAAACCTAAGGATGGTAGGTATAGAAGAGAGTGAAGACTCCCAACTTAAAGGGCCAGTAAATATCTTCAACACAATTATAGAAGAAAATTTCCCTAACCTAAAGAAAGAGATGCCTATAAACATACAAGAGGCCTGCAGAACTCCAACTAGATTAGACCGAAAAGAAATTCCTCCCATTATATAATAGTCAAAACACCAAATGCACAAAACAAAGAAAGAATTTTAAAAGCAGTAAGGGAAAAAGGTCAAGTAACATATAAAGACAGACCTATCAGAATTACACCAGACTTCTCACCAGAGACTATGAAAGCTAGAAGATCCTGGGTAGATGTTATATAGACCCTAAGAGAACACAAATGCCAGCCCAGGCTACCCTACTCAGCAAAACTCTCAATTACCATAGATGAAGAAACCAAGATAATCCATGACAAAACCAAATTTACACAATATCTTTCCACAAATCCAGCCCTACAAAGGATAAAAGATGGAAAACACCAATATAAGACGCAAAACTACACCCTAGAAGCAAGAAAGTACTCTTCTTTCAACAAACCCAAAAGAAGATAGCCCCACAAACATCAAAATAACATAAAAAAATAACAGGAAGCAACAATCATTATTCCTTAATATCTCTTAATATCAATGGACTCAATTCCCCAATAAAAAGATATAGACTAACAGACTGGATACATAAACAGGATCCAGGTTTTGCTGCATATAGGAAATGTGCTTCAGTGTCAAAGACAGGCACTACCTCAGAGTAATGGGCTGGAAAACAATTTCCCAAGCAATTGGTCCCAAGAAACAAGCTGGAGTAACCATTCTAATATTGAATAGAAGCTACTTTCAACCAAAAGTTATCAAAAAGAATAAGGAAGGGCACTTCATACTCATCAAAGGAAAAATCTACCAAAAAGAACTTTCAATTCTGAACATCTATGTTCCAAATGCAAGGACACCCACATTCATAAAAGAAACTCTACTAGAGCTCAAAATACACATTGCACTGCTTCAACACCCCACTCTCATCAATGGACAGATCATGGAAATAGAAACTAAACAGAGATACAGTAAAACTAAAAGAAGTGGTGGACTAAATGGATTTAACAGATATCTATAGAACATTTCATCCTAAAACAAAATAATATACCTTCTTCTCAGTACTTCATGGTACCTTCTCCAAAATTGACCATATAATTGGTCACAAAACAGGCCTCAACAGATACAAGTAGATTGAAATAATTCCATGCATCCTATCAGATCATCACAGACTAATGCTGGTCTTCAATAGCAACAAAAACAACAGAAAGCTCACATATACTAGAAGCCCTACTCAATAATAAGTTGGTCAAGGGAGAAATAAAGGAAGAAATTAAAGACTTTTTAGAATTTAATGAAAATGAAGAAGGCACAACATACCCAAACTTATGGAACACAATGAAAGCAGTGCTAAAAGGAAAACTCAGCTCTGAGTGCCTCCAAAAAGAAACTGGAGAGAGCTTACACTAGCAGCTTAACAGCACACCTGAAAACTCTAGAACAAAAAGAAGCAAATACACCCAAGAGGAATAGACAGCAGGAAATAATCAAACTCAAGGCTGAAATCAATCAAGTAGAAACAAAAATAACAACTATACAAAGAATCAACAAAACCAGGAGCTGGTTCTTTGAGAAAATCGACAGGACAGATAAACCCTTAGCCAGACTAACTAGAGGGCACAGAGACAGTATCCAAATGAAAAGGGAGATATAACAACAGAAACTGAGAATATAAAAAAGCTCATAAATCCTACTATAAAAGCCTATATTCAACAAAACTGGAAAATCTGGATGAAATGGATAATTTTCTAGACAGATACCTAAGTATGCAATATGTATGACAAAGGAAAGAATGGTGATTGTATATTTCAAGAATGAGAAAACTGTTCAAAATTGAGGGAAGTACCATAAAATTCCTTCCAGACCAACAGTGGCCATAACAAAATAAACACCGTCTTGAACTCTAAGCCATAAGGCAGAGGAAGAATTGATACAGGATGGCTAGACCGTGGGGTTAGCCTTGCTATAGTAGGACAGCATGGTCTCTTGCTCTATTCCCACGGAATGAGAACCATAAAAACAGGTTCTATTAAAAGGTGTATGAACCAGTACCTTGAATATGGAGAAAAGTAGTGAATTATTGTTAATTCTATTCATAAGAATTGTTCCCTGGACTAAGGAGATGGCTTAGTTAGTAAAATGTTTACTGTGTTTTTCTGTCCAGTCCCTAGAACTATATGAAAAGTCCAGGTATGGCATCATGCACTTTTTTTTAAAAAAGATTTATTTATGTAAGTACTGTAGCTGTACTTCATCATGGATGGTTGTGAGCCACCATATGGTTGCTGGGAATTGAACTCAGGACCTTCAGAAGAGCAGTCAGTGCTCTTAACCTCTGAGCCATCTCTCCAGCCCCAGCGACACGTACTTTTAACAGTGCTGTAGAATTTACTGGTGTTCACTGGCTAGCCAACCTGGCCTTATAGGTAAGTTATAGGCCAAGAGAGAGACAAAACAAACAAACAAACAAATAAATAAAAACAAGGTAGATAGCACTTGAGGAATGACTCCTGAGGTTGACTTTTAGCCTCTACATGTATATGCATACACCTCTATATACAACCACACATACATGCAACTACACACAAACATACATGTAACTACACACAAATACATTTACCATAACCAATACAGGGTATTATTAACAGTTAAACTTCCTCATGGATCCCTTTATAATCTATCCATTTCCCCAGTTAATACTATTTCTGTGGGAGAAAAGAGCTCTAAAATTACAGCTGGATCTTTAAAACATAAATAAGTGAAGGTGCCTGGAATCATACACAGCTACATAAACACTAGCACAACATACCTGGTGCTGAAGGAATGGCACTTTACACAGTGCCATCGATCTGACATCTGGCTGTCAGCTGGCCAGCCAGCTAGTCAGTCAGTCATTCCGTATGTCTATCCACTAATTATGAGAGACATGTTGTTGCTATATGTAGCTCGGGCTTAACTGAAGCTTACTCGGCAACCTAGGCTGGCCTTGAACTCATAACTTTCCTACCTCTCTACCTAAAGCTAGGATTATAGGTGCTGCCATCCTTAGCTTTTTTGTCCATTTTCATCATACTACAAGATATAAATTATGCAATAAAAAGTAAAACAACAGCCGGGCATGGTGGCACACACTTTTAATCCCAACATTCTGGAGGTGAAGCAGAAGGATCTGCATTTGAGGCTAAAAAGGTCTACAGAGCAACTTCAGGAGAGCCAAGGCTACACAGAGAAATCTTATCTCAAAAACATAATAATGATTAAAAAAATAAAACAACAAAAATAACCAAACCACTTTTCATGTCAAAGTGTAGATGTTTAAAGCCCATCCTTTTTGTCCCTTTCTCCTGATAGCTTTCACTTGTAACTGACCATTTTCAAGGCTGAAGGATGGCAAATGCTATGGACAGCAAGGCAGCTCAGTAGTATAGCCAACTCAACAACCTGAATCTGAGCCCTGTGACCTTCATGTGGAAGGAGAGAACCATCTGCTCATGTGGCATTCAAATGCCTCCTACCCTTAGCACACTACACACACACACACACACACACACACACACACACACAACCAC
Organism: Mastomys coucha; assembly: GCF_008632895.1. Taxonomy (NCBI): domain Eukaryota; kingdom Metazoa; phylum Chordata; class Mammalia; order Rodentia; family Muridae; genus Mastomys; species Mastomys coucha. The sequence continues at coordinate 60,553,951 of NW_022196897.1, forward strand.
ACACACACAACTACACACACATACATACATGCAACTACACACACACACACACACACACACACACACACACATACACAAATACATTTACCACAACCAATACAGGTTCTTAAATGTTACATTCATGAAATCCAATGTATGGAGTTGAAGAGAGATGGCTCAGAGGTTAAGAGCACTGGTTGCTCTTCCTGAGGACCCAGGTTCAATTCCCAGCACCTACGTCACAGCTCAGAACTATCTGTAATTCTGCCTTTAGGAGATCTGACACCCTCACACACACAGACATACATGCAGGCAAAACACCAATGTACATAAAATAAAAATAAGTAAGTCATACAAACATTAAAAGAATCCAATGTAATATAAAACAATATTCTACTTTGAGAATTAGATTCATTACTTGGATAAGTGAGCTTGTACTGGGCTGGAGAGATAGCTCATTAGTTAAGACCACTGGCTACTATTCCAGAGGTCCTACATTCAATTTCCAGCAACTATATGGTGGTTCACAACCATGTATAATTGGATCTGATGCTCTCTTCAGGCATACAGGTATACATGCAGATAGAGCATTAATACAATTAATACAATAAATAAATGAAATATAAGAATATTTAAAAATGAGCTTGTATTAAAATATCAGTGGTAAATTTGAACACAGTAATCAATATTTTTTTAAAAAAATCTTTTAGTTACAACAGTAAATATAGTAAGAAGAGAAAAGAAAAGAAAAGAAAGGAAGAAAAGAGAACCACAACCAATAAAAATGCAGAGTTGTGAAGCCGAGTCCTAAATGATATATCTAAGACACTGGTCCTGCACTTAAGGCTTGGGAATCACTGCAGAAGAGGAGGCAGAATGATAGCAAGAGCAAGGAATGATAGCAAGGAACAAAGAGTTAGCTGTGAGATTGTGTTTCCTAGAGATGTCAGAGAAGTCACACCTTTGGAATCTCACCAAGTGGCTGAACAACAGCAACAGACACACCAGCAGCTATGGCCAGGGGTGGGGGAGCCAGGAGACCTCAACCCTACATAAAGAACTAGAGCAACGAAGAAATGCCAAGTGGGAAAAAGTCTTCCTGAGGAGAGACTACACATACCACTTGGTGATCCAATACCAATGGTCAGCCCTGACAACACATAAAAGTAACATTATACAGATGGAGGAGGGTGTATTTAGGAATAAATGCATGCTCACATGCGCGCGCATGCACATACACATACACACACATACACACACACACACAGGAGATATATATGCAGCACAATATACATACATAAGGATAACAACAAATGAAAAGAGGTCATTGCTATGCATGTGGTGGTGAACATCTTTAATTCCCACACTTGGGAGGCAGAGGCAGGTGGATCTCTGAGTATACAAAGCAACTTCCAGGACAGCTAGGGCTGTTACACAGAGAAACCCTGTCTCAAAAA